>NC_092170.1:31960302-32056820 GCF_045791955.1 Oncorhynchus clarkii lewisi
TCTGTCAGTCATTTAACAAATCATTTAACCTTATTCATAAAGATTTTTCTCATTGAGATAAAATACATTTTTCAAGAGAGACCTCGTCCAACAGCAGCAGGGGCAACAAAGTTTAAGTTAAAACAACTTGCATACACTAACACAACATTGAACAAAACTATAAACACACATACAATACTACAATTACATATTATGTAAAGACTAACAATGTCATAACTAAAAAACAGTTGACCTAAAGATAATTACGCTGTTCTATGATATTAACATCGACCAGGTGTTTAAACTCCACCAACATAACTAGATCATCACATTTTGAAAAGTTCAGGAGAGAATTATAGGACCACGGAGCTGAGTAACTAGAACAATTTGATGACCTGTTCTAATTCTTGGTACTGTTAAAAGCAAATTAGAATGGGACCGTAATTTATATGTATTTACTGATCTGATTAAATAAAATTGAGATAAAGTGGCATTTTACCCAATATGGCCTTCGTGTACACTGGTGAATACCAGCACAACATCCCATCAACACAATATGGAGTCAGCACAACATGGCAGCAACACAACATGGAGTCAGCACAACATCCCATCAACACAATATGGAGTCAGCACAACATGGAGTCAACACAACATGGAGTCAGCACAACATGGCAGCAACACAATATGGAGTCAGCACAACATCCCATCAACACAATATGGAGTCAGCACAACATGGAGTCAACACAACATGGAGTCAGCACAACATGGCAGCAACACAATATGGAGTCAGCACAACATCCCATCAACACAATATGGAGTCAGCACAACATGGCAGCAACACAACATGGAGTCAGCACAACATCCCATCAACACAATATGGAGTCAGCACAACATGGAGTCAACACAACATGGAGTCAGCACAACATGGCAGCAACACAATATGGAGTCAGCACAACATCCCATCAACACAATATGGAGTCAGCACAACATGGCAGCAACACAACATGGTGTCAGCACAACATCCCATCAACACAATATGGAGTCAGCACAACATGGAGTCAACACAACATGGAGTCAGCACAACAAGGCAGCAACACAACATGGAGTCAGCACAACATGGCAGCAACACAATATGGAGTCAGCACAACATCCCATCAACACAATATGGAGTCAGCACAACATGGCAGCAACACAACATGGTGTCAGCACAACATCCCATCAACACAATATGGAGTCAGCACAACATGGAGTCAACACAACATGGAGTCAGCACAACATGGCAGCAACACAACATGGAGTCAGCACAACATGGCAGCAACACAATATGGAGTCAGCACAACATCCCATCAACACAATATGGAGTTAGCACAACATGGCAGCAACACAACATGGTGTCAGCACAACATCCCATCAACACAATATGGAGTCAGCACAACATGGAGTCAACACAACATGGAGTCAGCACAACATCCCATCAACACAATATGGAGTCAGCACAACATGGAGTCAACACAACATGGAGTCAGCACAACATGGCAGCAACACAATATGGAGTCAGCACAACATCCCATCAACACAATATGGAGTCAGCACAACATCCCATCAACATAACATGGAGTCAGCACAACATGGAGTCAGCACAACATGGCAGCAACACAATATGGAGTCAGCACAACATCCCATCAACACAATATGGAGTCAGCACAACATCCCATCAACATAATATGGAGTCAGCACAACATGGAGTCAACACAACATGGAGTCAGCACAACATGGAGTCAGCACAACATGGAGTCAGCACAACATCTCATCAACACAATATGGAGTCAGCACAACATCCCATCAACACAACATGGAGTCAGCACAACATGGAGTCAGCACAACATGGAGTCAGCACAACATCCCATCAACACAACATGGAGTCAGCACAACATGGAGTCAGCACAACATGGAGTCAGCACAACATGGCAGCAACACAATATGGAGTTATGGAGTCAGCACAACATCCCATCAACACAACATCCCATCAACACAACATCCCATCAACACAATATGGAGTCAGCACAACATCCCATCAACACAACATCCCATCAACACAACATCCCATCAACACAACATCCCATCAACACAACATCCCATCAACACAACATCCCATCAACACAATATGGAGTCAGCACAACATCCCATCAACACAATATGGAGTCAGCACAACATCCCATCAACATAACATGGAGTCAGCACAACATCCCATTAACACAAAATGGAGTCAGCACAACATCCCATCAACACAATATGGAGTCAGCACAACATGGCAGCAACACAATATGGAGTCAGCACAACATGGAGTCAGCACAACATGGCAGCAACACAATATGGAGTCAACACAACATGGAGTCAGCACAACATGGCAGCAACACAATATGGAGTCAGCACAACATGGCAGCAACACAATATGGAGTCAGCACAACATCCCATCAACACAATATGGAGTCAGCACAACATCCCATCAACACAATATGGAGTCAGCACAACATCCCATCAACACAACATGGAGTCAGCACAACATGGCAGCAACACAACATGGAGTCAGCACAACATGGCAGCAACACAACATGGAGTCAGCACAACATGGCAGCAACACAACATGGAGTCAACACAACATGGCAGCAACACAACATGGAGTCAGCACAACATGGCAGCAACACAACATGGAGTCAGCACAACATGGCAGCAACACAACATGGCAGCAACACAACATGGAGTCAGCACAACATGGAGTCAACACAACATGGAGTCAACACAACATCCCATCAACACAACATGGAGTCAGCACAACATGGCAGCAACACAGCATGGCAGCAACACAACATGGAGTCAGCACAACATGGCAGCAACACAATATGGAGTCAGCACAACATCCCATCAACACAATATGGAGTCAGCACAACATGGCAGCAACACAACATGGAGTCAGCACAACATCCCATCAACACAACATGGAGTCAGCACAACATCCCATCAACACAACATGGAGTCAGCACAACATCCCATCAACACAATATGGAGTCAGCACAACATGGAGTCAACACAACATGGAGTCAGCACAACATGGCAGCAACACAATATGGAGTCAGCACAACATCCCATCAACACAATATGGAGTCAGCACAACATCCCATCAACATAACATGGAGTCAGCACAACATGGAGTCAGCACAACATGGCAGCAACACAATATGGAGTCAGCACAACATCCCATCAACACAATATGGAGTCAGCGCAACATGGAGTCAGCACAACATGGAGTCAGCACAACATGGCAGCAACACAATATGGAGTCAGCACAACATCCCATCAACACAACATCCCATCAACACAACATCCCATCAACACAACATCCCATCAACACAATATGGAGTCAGCACAACATCCCATCAACACAACATCCCATCAACACAACATCCCATCAACACAACATCCCATCAACACAACATCCCATCAACACAACATCCCATCAACACAATATGGAGTCAGCACAACATCCCATCAACACAATATGGAGTCAGCACAACATCCCATCAACATAACATGGAGTCAGCACAACATCCCATTAACACAAAATGGAGTCAGCACAACATCCCATCAACACAATATGGAGTCAGCACAACATGGCAGCAACACAATATGGAGTCAGCACAACATGGAGTCAGCACAACATGGCAGCAACACAATATGGAGTCAACACAACATGGAGTCAGCACAACATGGCAGCAACACAATATGGAGTCAGCACAACATGGCAGCAACACAATATGGAGTCAGCACAACATCCCATCAACACAATATGGAGTCAGCACAACATCCCATCAACACAATATGGAGTCAGCACAACATCCCATCAACACAACATGGAGTCAGCACAACATGGCAGCAACACAACATGGAGTCAGCACAACATGGCAGCAACACAACATGGAGTCAGCACAACATGGCAGCAACACAACATGGAGTCAACACAACATGGCAGCAACACAACATGGAGTCAGCACAACATGGCAGCAACACAACATGGAGTCAGCACAACATGGCAGCAACACAACATGGCAGCAACACAACATGGAGTCAGCACAACATGGAGTCAACACAACATGGAGTCAACACAACATCCCATCAACACAACATGGAGTCAGCACAACATGGCAGCAACACAGCATGGCAGCAACACAACATGGAGTCAGCACAACATGGCAGCAACACAATATGGAGTCAGCACAACATCCCATCAACACAATATGGAGTCAGCACAACATGGCAGCAACACAACATGGAGTCAGCACAACATCCCATCAACACAACATGGAGTCAGCACAACATCCCATCAACACAACATGGAGTCAGCACAACATCCCATCAACACAATATGGAGTCAGCACAACATGGAGTCAACACAACATGGAGTCAGCACAACATGGCAGCAACACAATATGGAGTCAGCACAACATCCCATCAACACAATATGGAGTCAGCACAACATCCCATCAACATAACATGGAGTCAGCACAACATGGAGTCAGCACAACATGGCAGCAACACAATATGGAGTCAGCACAACATCCCATCAACACAATATGGAGTCAGCACAACATCCCATCAACATAATATGGAGTCAGCACAACATGGAGTCAACACAACATGGAGTCAGCACAACATGGAGTCAGCACAACATGGAGTCAGCACAACATCTCATCAACACAATATGGAGTCAGCACAACATCCCATCAACACAACATGGAGTCAGCACAACATGGAGTCAGCACAACATGGAGTCAGCACAACATCCCATCAACACAACATGGAGTCAGCACAACATGGAGTCAGCACAACATGGAGTCAGCACAACATGGCAGCAACACAATATGGAGTCAGCACAACATCCCATCAACACAACATCCCATCAACACAACATCCCATCAACACAACATCCCATCAACACAATATGGAGTCAGCACAACATCCCATCAACACAACATCCCATCAACACAACATCCCATCAACACAACATCCCATCAACACAACATCCCATCAACACAATATGGAGTCAGCACAACATCCCATCAACACAATATGGAGTCAGCACAACATCCCATCAACATAACATGGAGTCAGCACAACATCCCATTAACACAAAATGGAGTCAGCACAACATCCCATCAACACAATATGGAGTCAGCACAACATGGCAGCAACACAATATGGAGTCAGCACAACATGGAGTCAGCACAACATGGCAGCAACACAATATGGAGTCAACACAACATGGAGTCAGCACAACATGGCAGCAACACAATATGGAGTCAGCACAACATGGCAGCAACACAATATGGAGTCAGCACAACATCCCATCAACACAATATGGAGTCAGCACAACATCCCATCAACACAATATGGAGTCAGCACAACATCCCATCAACACAACATGGAGTCAGCACAACATGGCAGCAACACAACATGGAGTCAGCACAACATGGCAGCAACACAACATGGAGTCAGCACAACATGGTAGCAACACAACATGGAGTCAACACAACATGGCAGCAACACAACATGGAGTCAGCACAACATGGCAGCAACACAACATGGAGTCAGCACAACATCCCATCAACACAACATCCCATCAACACAACATCCCATCAACACAACATCCCATCAACACAACATCCCATCAACACAACATCCCATCTACACAATATGGAGTCAGCACAACATCCCATCAACACAATATGGAGTCAGCACAACATCCCATCAACATAACATGGAGTCAGCACAACATCCCATTAACACAAAATGGAGTCAGCACAACATCCCATCAAAACAATATGGAGTCAGCACAACATGGCAGCAACACAATATGGAGTCAGCACAACATGGAGTCAGCACAACATGGCAGCAACACAATATGGAGTCAACACAACATGGAGTCAGCACAACATGGCAGCAACACAATATGGAGTCAGCACAACATGGCAGCAACACAATATGGAGTCAGCACAACATCCCATCAACACAATATGGAGTCAGCACAACATCCCATCAACACAATATGGAGTCAGCACAACATCCCATCAACACAACATGGAGTCAGCACAACATGGCAGCAACACAACATGGAGTCAGCACAACATGGCAGCAACACAACATGGAGTCAGCACAACATGGCAGCAACACAACATGGAGTCAACACAACATGGCAGCAACACAACATGGAGTCAGCACAACATGGCAGCAACACAACATGGAGTCAGCACAACATGGCAGCAACACAACATGGCAGCAACACAACATGGAGTCAGCACAACATGGAGTCAACACAACATGGAGTCAACACAACATCCCATCAACACAACATGGAGTCAGCACAACATGGCAGCAACACAGCATGGCAGCAACACAACATGGAGTCAGCACAACATGGCAGCAACACAACATGGAGTCAGCACAACATGGCAGCAACACAACATGGAGTCAGCACAACATGGCAGCAACACAATATGGAGTCAGCACAACATCCCATCAACACAATATGGAGTCAGCACAACATGGCAGCAACACAACATGGAGTCAGCACAACATGGCAGCAACACAATATGGAGTCAGCACAACATCCCATCAACACAACATGGAGTCAGCACAACATCCCATCAACACAACATGGAGTCAGCACAACATCCCATCAACACAACATCCCATCAACACAATATGGAGTCAGCACAACATGGCAGCAACACAACATGGAGTCAGCACAACATGGCAGCAACACAACATGGAGTCAGCACAACATCCCATCAACACAACATCCCATCAACACAACATCCCATCAACACAACATCCCATCAACACAACATCCCATCAACACAACATCCCATCTACACAATATGGAGTCAGCACAACATCCCATCAACACAATATGGAGTCAGCACAACATCCCATCAACATAACATGGAGTCAGCACAACATCCCATTAACACAAAATGGAGTCAGCACAACATCCCATCAACACAATATGGAGTCAGCACAACATGGCAGCAACACAATATGGAGTCAGCACAACATGGAGTCAGCACAACATGGCAGCAACACAATATGGAGTCAACACAACATGGAGTCAGCACAACATGGCAGCAACACAATATGGAGTCAGCACAACATGGCAGCAACACAATATGGAGTCAGCACAACATCCCATCAACACAATATGGAGTCAGCACAACATCCCATCAACACAATATGGAGTCAGCACAACATCCCATCAACACAACATGGAGTCAGCACAACATGGCAGCAACACAACATGGAGTCAGCACAACATGGCAGCAACACAACATGGAGTCAGCACAACATGGCAGCAACACAACATGGAGTCAACACAACATGGAGTCAACACAACATGGAGTCAACACAACATCCCATCAACACAACATGGAGTCAGCACAACATGGCAGCAACACAGCATGGCAGCAACACAACATGGAGTCAGCACAACATGGCAGCAACACAACATGGAGTCAGCACAACATGGCAGCAACACAACATGGAGTCAGCACAACATGGCAGCAACACAATATGGAGTCAGCACAACATCCCATCAACACAATATGGAGTCAGCACAACATGGCAGCAACACAACATGGAGTCAGCACAACATGGCAGCAACACAATATGGAGTCAGCACAACATCCCATCAACACAACATGGAGTCAGCACAACATCCCATCAACACAACATGGAGTCAGCACAACATCCCATCAACATAACATGGAGTCAGCACAACATCCCATCAACACAATATGGAGTCAGCACAACATCCCATCAACACAACATGGAGTCAGCACAACATCCCATCAACACAACATTCCATCAACATAATATGGAGTCAGCACAACATCCCATCAACACAACATGGAGTCAGCACAACATCCAATCAACACAATATGGAGTCAGCACAACATCCCATCAACACAACATGGAGTCAGCACAACATTCCATCAACACAATATGGAGTCAGCACAGCATCCCATCAACATAATATGGAGTCAGCACAACATGGAGTCAGCACAACATGGAGTCAGCACAACATGGAGTCAACACAACATGGAGTCAGCACAACATGGAGTCAGCACAACATGCAGTCAGCACAACATGGAGTCAACACAACATGGAGTCAGCACAACATCCCATCAACACAACATGGAGTCAGCACAACATGGCAGCAACACAACATGGCAGCAACACAACATGGTGTCAGCACAACATGGCAGCAACACAATATGGAGTCAGCACAACATCCCATCAACACAATATGGAGTCAGCACAACATGGCAGCAACACAACATGGAGTCAGCACAACATGGCAGCAACACAACATGGAGTCAGCACAACATCCCATCAACACAACATCCCATCAACACAACATGGAGTCAGCACAACATCCCATCAACACAACATGGAGTCAGCACAACATCCCATCAACATAACATGGAGTCAGCACAACATCCCATCAACACAATATGGAGTCAGCACAACATCCCATCAACACAACATGGAGTCAGCACAACATCCCATCAACACAACATTCCATCAACATAATATGGAGTCAGCACAACATCCCATCAACACAACATGGAGTCAGCACAACATCCCATCAACACAATATGGAGTCAGCACAACATCCCATCAACACAACATGGAGTCAGCACAACATTCCATCAACACAATATGGAGTCAGCACAGCATCCCATCAACATAATATGGAGTCAGCACAACATGGAGTCAGCACAACATGGAGTCAGCACAACATGGAGTCAACACAACATGGAGTCAGCACAACATGGAGTCAGCACAACATGGAGTCAGCACAACATGGAGTCAGCACAACATGGAGTCAACACAACATGGAGTCAGCACAACATCCCATCAACACAACATGGAGTCAGCACAACATGGCAGCAACACAACATGGCAGCAACACAACATGGTGTCAACACAACATGGCAGCAACACAATATGGAGTCAGCACAACATCCCATCAACACAACATGGAGTCAGCACAACATGGCAGCAACACAACATGGCAGCAACACAACATGGTGTCAGCACAACATGGCAGCAACACAACATGGAGTCAGCACAACATCCCATCAACACAATATGGAGTCAGCACAACATCCCATCAACATAATATGGCAGTAACACAACATGGTAGCAGCACTACAAGAGATCACAATGATGTGTTAGGTGTTTTTGATTGGTAATGAACCTGAGGGACACATGATATACTGAATCAAGTGCTCTCAGGGTAGTGGTTGAGGCCTATAACATAACTAAAAGCTAAAGCTCCTTCCTGGCCTCCAGAGAAACACAAGCCTAATTATTTTTTTTTTTGAACCTTTATTTAACTAGGCAAGTCAGTTAAGAATAATTTTAATTTACAATCACGGCCTAGGAACAGTGGGTTAACTGCCTTGTTCAGGGGCAGGAGATTAGATTTTTACCTTGTCAGCTCAGGGATTTGAACTAGTCACCTTTCGGTTACTGGCCCAATGCTCTAACCACTAGGCTTCCTGCCGGTAATAAAAACCTATTTTCAGCTTGAGCTCCCTTATCAAGTTCCCTAGATGAACAGTGAAGCTCAGCTTGTCATCCACCCACACTCCCAAAAATGTGTTCACTTACATCATGTAAAAACCCTTGAATATCAAACTGCTTCCAGTTTCTTTTTGCAATGATACGTGGAGATTGCTTAGGAATTTCACACAGGCAATAGCACAGTGACAACTTGCCAGTCTGCAGCTTATGTCAGTCTGCAGTTTGGAGGTGATGATGTGTTAGCTGTTAGCTGGTTGGAAGTGATGGGATTTCACGTTTCACTCTGCAGAAGTTCTCTCTGTCTGAGTGGCTCAAAGTTCTTAAAACCGCTCCTGTGACTTCCTCTTAGACTGAAAAAAATGTTTTTGCTGTGGTTGGAAATGCATGAGTTCAAAAGTAAATTCTCACAGTTTTTTGTCTCTCACACACACACACACACACACACACACACACACACACACACACACACACACACACACACACACACACACACACACACACACACACACGCACACACACACACACACACACTACAGACACATAAAAATAGGTGTACACTGTCTCTGGCAGTCAAAGCTATTGGTACCATGTGGGTTTTATAGTAGTAACTGAGGGCCCCTGGTCTAGTCTGGTGTGATTTCTCAGTCTGTCTCGTATCTCACCTGACCCCTCACCTCTCACTGACCTGAGACTGAGGGCAATCAAACACAGATTAATATTAATGTACAGGTGCAAGATTCATTCTGTCAACTCCCATCGTAAAATGAACAGGTGGCTGCAGTTTAACTGGGGATTACAACACTGTATTGAGAAGGGCAGGCGTAGGTTTCAAACCAAGGTTTAAAGTTTCACTGTGTTATGTTGTCGCTCCACGCTTAAATATTGACTTCATCTGTACAGGTAACTGTAATAACCGTGGTACTGCAAAATGTCTTTCAAAGTGTCCATGGGTTTGTGTCTCTTTGTCATTGAGTAGCTGGACGTGTCGTGATGTACATCAGGTATTCCCAAAATGGGGTACTGTTGGGGTACGCCAAATGAAAATGGGATTACATTTTTATTTTTTTATATATATATATATATATATATACATATATATGTATATTTTTTTAAATAAAATAAATCTTCACATTTTCAAACAGTACATTTATACAGTGCCTTATATTTTCCAGCGGGGCTATACATTTGGGTGAGTTTTTTTTTGTTTGTTTTGTTTTTTCGTTTTTTTGCTTGAGTAGCCTTGTTTCCCTGGCAAAATAAAATTTAACCATCCAGTGTTCAGCAGAAATAACAACACAATATTAAATACAGTTAGCCTAGTCAAATAATGAACATCCAATCACATTAACCGGAACTCTCTCACGGGAAACCTTCACTCTTGCACAGACATTTAGAAAAGAAACATGACAATTTGAAAAATAAGCCATGGGAGTTTTTGAGCGAGAATAAAGACGACTTTCAAGTAGTGAAACATGTATAAAAGCAACAGATACCATTAATAAAAAGGGTCTAGAAGCATCTTATATGGTGAGCTACCGAATGGCTAGGACAGACAAGACAAATACTATTGTGGAGGACTTACAGTTTATTTCAGCCTTTTTTTCTCTCACATTCTCAATGGGTCAGAAGTTCACATACACTCAATTAGTATTTGGTAGCATTGCCTTTAAATTGTTTAACTTTGGTCAAACGTTTTGGGTAGTCTTCCACAAGAATCCTACAATAAGTTGGGTGAATTTTGGCCCATTCCTCCTGACAGAGCTGGTGTAACTGAGTCAGGTTTGTAGGCCTCCTTGCTCGCACACACTTTTTCAGTTCTGCCCACAAATTTTATGAAGGACTGAGGTCAGGGCTTTGTGATGGCCACTCCAATACCTTGACTTTGTTGTCCTTAAGCCATTTTGCCACAACTTGGAAGTATGCTTGGGGTCATTGTCCATTTGGAAGACCCATTTGCGACCAAGCTTTAACTTCCTGACTGATGTCTTGAGATGTTGCATCAATATATCCACATAATTTCCCCCTATCATGATGCCATCTATTTTGTGAAGTGCACCAGTCCCTCCTGCAGCAAAGCAGCCCCACAACATGATGCTGCCACCCCCGTGCTTCACGTTGGGATGGTGTTCTTTGGCTTGCAAGCCTCCCCCTTTTCCTTCAAACATAACGATGGTCATTATGGCCAAACAGTTCTATTTTTGTTTCAACAGACCAGAGGACATTTCTCCAAAAGTATGATCTTTGTCCTCATGTTGTTACATTCATCATTGGAATGAGGAGACCAAGGTGCAGCGTGGTAGGCGAACATCTTACTTTTATTCAAATGAACACCGAAAAACAATAAAATACAAAAAATGACCGTAAAGTTCTGCAGGCTACACAACAACTATACAACATCAAGATCCCACACACTAAAGGCTGCCTAAGTATGATCCCCAAAAAGAGACAATGATAGACAGCTGCCTCTGATTGGGAACCATACCAGGCCAAACAAAGAAATAGGAAACTAGATTGCCCACCCTAGTCACACCCTGACCTAACCAAAATAGAGAATTAAAAGGATCTCTCTGGGCGTGACACATGTTCAGTTATAAACCGTAGTCTGGCTTTTTTTAATGGCAGTTTTGGAGCATTGGCTTCTTCCTTGCTGAGTAGCCTTTCAGGTTATGTCGATATAGGACTCGTTTTACTGTGGATATAGATACTTTTGTACTTGTTTCCTCCAGCATCTTCACAAGGTCCTTTGCTGTTGTTCTGGGATTGATTTGCACTTTTCGCAAAGTACGTTCATCTCTAGGAGACAGAACGCGTCTCCTTCCTGAGTGGTATGAATGATTGCTGCATGGTCCAATGGTGTTTATATTTGCGTACTATTGTTTGTACAGATGAACGTGGTACCTTCAGGTGTTTGGAAAAGGATGAATCAGACTTGTGGATGTCTACAATTTGTTTCTGAGGTCTTGGCTGATTTATTTTGATCTTCCCATGATGTCAAGCAAAGAGGCACTGAGTTTGAAGGTATGCCTTGAAATACATCCACAGGTACACCTACAATTAACTCAAATTATGTCAATTAGCCTAACAGAAGATTCTAAAGCCATGACATAATTTTCTGGAATTTTCCAAGCTGTTTAAAGGCACAGTCAATTTAGTGTATGTAAACGTCTGACCCACTGGAATTGTGATATAGTGAATTATAAGGGAAATAATCTGTCTGTAAACAATTGTTGGAAAAATGACTTGTGTCATGCAAAGTAGATGTCCTAACCGACTTGCCAAAACTATAATTTGTTAACAAGAAATTTGTGGAAAGGTTGAAAAACAAATTTGAATGGCTCCTAAGTGTATGTAAACTTCCGACTTCAACTGTAATTCTTCCTGCTGCCGCGGATATGGCAGGGACAATGCTGGGGGAAAAGGCCCCCAAAAAACTATACAGACAATGACTTCATCAAACAACACTGTTGTCACGCCCTGACCTTAGAGAGCTGTTTTATTTCTCTATTTGGTTAGGTCAGGATGTGATGTGGGGTGGCATTCTATGTTTTTGTTTTCTATGATTTAGTATTTCTATGTTTTGGCTGGGTATGGTTCTCAATCAGGGACAGCTGTCTATCGTTGTCTCTGATTGGGAACCATACTTAGGTAGCCCTTTCCCCTCCTTTCAGTGTGGGAGGGTAACTTTGTTTGTGGCACATAGCCCTTAAGCGTCACGTTTGTGTTTGTATTGTTTATTGTTTTTGTCGGCGTCATCCTAATAAAAAAGGAATATGTACGCTCACCACGCTGCACCTTGGTCCTCTTCATTCAACGGCCGTGAGAACTATTTCACCACGATGCATCAGTGACATGGCAAGAGATGTTTTGAAACAATAACTGCTTCACATACAAGCCAGTGAATTTTATGCGTTACAGCTAGATGAGTCAACATACGTGGCGGGCCTGGCACAGCTCCTGGTTTAAGTCCGGTACGTTTATGGGGGGTCAATTAAGGAAGACATCCTCTTCTCCAAACCACTGGAAATCAGGACCACATGAGAGGATATTTTTTAAGTACTGGACAGCTTTGTGACATCAAATGGTCTTTGGTGGTCAAGATGTGTTGGTATCTGTACTGATGCCGCAAAATCCATGACAGGGAGACATAGTGGAGTGGTAACGCGCGTGCAAGTAGTTGCTCCCGACACCACTTGGGTACACTGCAGCATCCACTGAGAGGCTCTTGCTGCCAAGGGAATGCCTGACAGCTTGAAAGACGTTTTGGACACTACAGTGAAAATGGTAAACTTTGTTAAAGCAAGGCCCCTGAACTCTTGTGTATTTTCTGCATTATGCAATGATATGGGCAGCGACCACGTAACGCCTTTACAACATACAGAAGTGTGCTGGTTATCAAGGGGCAAAGTATTGACATGTTTTTTTTAAATTGAGAGATGAGCATAAAGTTGT
Organism: Oncorhynchus clarkii lewisi; assembly: GCF_045791955.1. Taxonomy (NCBI): domain Eukaryota; kingdom Metazoa; phylum Chordata; class Actinopteri; order Salmoniformes; family Salmonidae; genus Oncorhynchus; species Oncorhynchus clarkii. Next base: position 31,974,373 of record NC_092170.1, read on the forward strand.
CTTTACTGACCATCATTTTCACTTGTCTGACCGCTTGCATGATGATGAGTTTCTCACACGACTGGCATATCTGGGTGATGTTTTTTCTCACCTGAATGATCAGAATCTAGGATTACAGTGACTCTCCACAACTATATTCAATGTGAGGGACAAAATTGAGACTTTGATTAAGAAGTTGGAGCTCTTCTCTGTCTGCATTAACAAGGACAACACACAGGTCTTTCCATCATTGTATGATGTTTTGTGTGCAAATGAACTCAAGCTTACGGACCATGTCAAATGTGATATAGCGAAGCACCTGAGTGAGCTGGGTGCGCAATTACACAGGTACTTTCCTGAAACGGATAACACAAACAACTGGATTCGTTATCCCTTTCATGCCCTGCCGCCAGTCCACTTACCGTTATATAAACAAGAGAGCCTCATCGAAATTGCAACAAGCGGTTCTGTGAAAATTGAATTGAATCAGAAGCCACTGCCAGATTTCTGGATAGGGCTGTACTCAGAGTTTCTTGCCTTGGCAAATCGTGCTGTTAAGACACTGATTCCCTTCGCAACCACGTACCTATGTGAGAGTGGATTCTCAGCCCTCACTAGCATGACAACTAAATACAGACAGTGTGTGTGTGGGAAATTATTTAAGACAGACTCTCTCCAATACAACCCAACTTTGCAGAGTTATGTGAATCCTTTCAAGCACACCTTTTCATTAACCTGTGGTGAGTTATTTACAATTGTGAATAAATATGATTTTATATGTAAGATGGCTAAATAAAGAGCAAAATGATTGATTATTATTATATTATTATTTGTGCCTGGTCCTATAAGAGCTCTTTGTCACTTCCCACTAGCCGGGTTGTGACAAAAACTCACACTCATTCTTATGTTTAATAAATGTATCGTATAGTGTGTGTGTGGCAGGCTTACAATGATGGCAAAAAAACAACTTTTGAGAGTGCGCTGACCCTGGTGCTAGAGGGGGTACGCAGCTGGAGGTTGAATGTTTGAAGTGGTACGGGACTATAAAATGTTTGGGAACCACGATGCACATGAATAAACCTTCCATTTGGCAGCACCCGGTGAAAGACGGTGGTAATGATATGCATGAGCACAGCTTGCCCATAAATGTGATAATGTCATCAGAGAAACACAGACATTATTACCTTGGAGTAAATCTTCTCTGGCAGATACACACACAGACCCACAAACACACACACACACACACACACACACACACACACACACACACACACACACACACACACACACACACACACACACACACACACACACACACACTAGGCCTGAACCCAGAGTCTGCTGGAGGCCAGGAATAGAAAGGATGTTAGTGTGTGTGGTAATTAAAACACAGCTTTGTTTCTGGTGACCGAGTTGTCTCTTCCAGTTCTGTACCGCAGGAGACTGTCCTACCCCTCGTGGCAAAATGGGGCAGAGAGAAAAATGTGTCGTTTTATAGCTAATCTCATGCTATTTTACACATTTTGCCACGAGCCTGAGAGAAATACTGACTTTTTAGAGCTAATGTCCTGCTATTATACATATTTTGCCATGAGACTAAGATAACATTTTGCCATTGTTGTCCCCATATTAGCTAAAGTAATGTCATAGTCAACATACGGTGCCTTGCAAAAGTATTTATCCCCCTTGGCATTTTTCCTATTTTGTTGCATTACAACCTGTAGATTTTTATTTGGATTTCATGTAATGGACATACACAAAATAGTCCAAATTGGTGAAGTGAAATTAAAAAAAAACGTATTTAAAGAAAAAGAATAAACGGAAAAGTAATGGGTGCGTATGTATTCACCCTCTGTGCTATGAAGCCCCTATATAAGACCTGGTGCAACCAAGTCACATAATTAGTTAAATAAAGCCCACCTGTGTGCAATCTAAGTGTCACATGATCTGTCACATGATCTCAGTATATTTACACCTGTTCTGAAAGGCCCCAGAGTCTGCAACACCACTAAGCAAGGGGCACCATGAAGACCAAGGAGCTCTCCAAACAGTTCAGAGACAAAGTTGTGAAGAAGTACAGATCAAGTTTGGGTTATAAAAAGATATCCAAAACTTTGAACATCCCACGGAGCACCATTAAATCCATTATAAAAAATTGAAAGAATATGGCACCACAACAAACCTACCAAGAGAGGGGCGGCAGCGTAGCCTAGTGGTTAGAGCGTTGGACTAGTCACCGAAAGGTTGCAAGATTGAATCCCCGAGCTGACAAGGTACAAATCTGTCATTCTGCCCCTGAACAAATCAGTTAACCCACTCTTCCTAGGCCGAATTTGTTCTTAACTGACTTGCCTAGTAAAAAAAAAAGTTTTTAAAAGAGAGTCGCCCATCAAATCTCATGGACCAGGCAAGGAGGGCATTAATCAGAGGCAACAAAGAGACAAAAGATAACCCTGAAGGAGCTGCAAAGCTCCACAGTGGAGATTGGAGTATCTGTCCAAAGGACCACTTTAAGCCATACATTCCACAGAGCTGGGCTTTATGGAAGAGTGGCCAGATAAGCTAAAATGTTTGGTGTTTGCCAAAAGGCATGTGAGAGACTCCCCAAACATATGGAAGAAGGTACTCTGGTCAGATGAGACTAAAATTGAGCTTTTTGGCCATCAAGGAAAACAGTATGTCTGACGCAAACCCAACACTTCTCATCACCCGAGAACACAATTATTTTTCATCGGCAGGGACTGGGAAACTGGTCAGAATTGAAGGAATGATGGATGGCGCAAAATACATGGATATTCTTGAGGGAAACCTGTTTCAGTCTTCCAGAGATTTGAGACTGGGACGAAGGTTTACCTTCCAGCAGGACAATGACCCTATGCATACTGCTAAAGCAACACTCAAGTGATTTAAGGGGAAACATTTAAATGTCTTGGAATGGCCTAGTCAAAGCCCAGACCTCAATCCAATTGAGAATCTGTGGTATGACTTAAAGATTGCTGTACACCAGCAACCCATCCATATTATTTATTGTTTGTTACACAATAAAACATATTTTGCATATGGTAGGCATGTTGTGTAAATCAAATGATGCAAACCCCCAAACATATTTTAATTCCAGGTTGTAAGGCAACAAAATAGGAAAAATGCCAGAGGGGGTGAATACTTTCGCAAGTCACTGTAGCTAATAGAACTACTTGTTATGTATTAGTAAACCCACTACAATCATGCAGTTACATTACAGCATACAGTCAGTAAGTAGTTTAGCACTTACACCGGCGAGCCCCAGTGGCAATACATTTGTAAAACCAAAAGCTTGCCTTGAGTTCCAGTGTTGTGTTGGATAGTCATAGCCAGCTAGCTAACTTAGCATCCCTCTGTTTGGGCAGGGTGTTTGAATAGGCTAAACTAGCTAACCGCATTTGCTAGCTAAGTAAGTGAAACTGAAAGTTAAAAAAAGACTCTCGCTCTCTCTCTTGCTCCTCCTTCATCTTGGAAGAAATTAATTTGTTATTTAAAAAATAACTATTGTCTTTCTCTCTCTCTTTGAGTCAACTACTCACGACATGGAAGGGGTTGTCTAATGATAACTTTGTAATCTGAAGATTTTCCGTGGTTCCCCGACTTCCTAGTTAATTACATTTACATGATTAGTTTAATCACGTAATAATAATTACAGATACTTGATTTGATAAAATAACAGTCTTCACTTTAAATGACGCCAAAGACACAACAGCTGAGTATTTGTAGAGGTTTTGATTATGGAACAGGTTGCAGCTGGTGGGGATCTGCTCTGACTCCAGCACACCTGTCTCCACTCACACAATCAGATATACCATATGTGACATTATTATTATTATTTTGTCCATCTTACGTTATTATTTTGTCCACCTTACACACACTCTAAATAACAGGGGTTGGTAACCCCGTTCCTGGAGTGCAGCAGGACACACACACACGCACGCACGCACGTACACACACACACACACACACACACACACACACAGACAAAAACACACACACACACACACACACACACACAGACAAAAACACACACACACACACGCACGCACGCACACACACACACACACACACACACACACACACACACACACACACACACACACACACACACACACACACAGGATTTTGTTCCAACTATGCACCACACTTGACCAACTGAGCTAATTGATCAGTTCAGTGATTGCCTAAATTCAACACCTGGTCTTCAAAACCATGAAGTGCCTGCAACACTCCAGGACCAGGGATGCCTTTCCCTGCTATATAACAACATTATAGAATGGCCATGAGCTCTGTCATCCTATAGATGGCAACAGTGATGTACATTACGCATGGGGAAGTTGTCGATGTTGTAGTGGGGCTGGTTAAATGAGAGAGAGATGCTGATGAGCTATGGTCTGAGTGTTGTGGTTGAGTTAGGGCCCAGCTGGGGCCCAGACGTTGGGACCACAGAGACGTTGGGACCACAGAGCTTCTCAGCAGCTCTGCCCACAGCACTGAATCTGGCTGCCATTTTAAAAGGCTGAAGGCCTCTCTGTGTGCATGTGTTCTTATGATTATATTCAGTCTTGTGCAGAGGAGCATGCGAAGTCTATGAACATTTTGTACCTAGCAATTATCATTGGTTGAATCAGTATGATGATCCTCTATATTTGGAAATGAGTCGGTTCTGCTCAGGCCATGGCTCTAATTACAGCTAGCAATTAGAATTGGGATCCAGATGCTTTGTATATTTTTCGTGTAGAGGTCACTTTTCAAGTCCACTGCTTTCTCTCCATTTCCTCCCTCTTTGACACACACACACAAACACACCACACACACCACACACACCACACACACACACACACACATACACACACACACACACACACACACACACACACACACACACACACACACACTATCTCTCTCTTCTATCTCTCTCACTCTTTTATCTCCCCTCAAGGCTCCAGGAGGTTTTAATTACGTAACATTGTGCTTCAAAATCTGACTTTCTGTACCTCCCACAAGGTCACCGGAGCGGATGGATGAATCGTGGGCCTGGGTGGACTATCAGGGGTCAGGGGGTGGAGAAGGGGGACAGGGAGCGTAGGCATCCATCCTGCTAGATGTCATCTGCATCTGTAATTCACTGCAGTGAACAGGATTTTAGACACCTGATTCCCTCTTTCTCTCTCTCTTTGTACATCCAAATGAAGATCTGAGAGACTTTCTCTCTCATGTGCAAAAAACTGAACTTTTATCTAATTATGCAAGCAGCTCAGAATTTGTCTATTTGTGTGCGGCTGTCATTGTTGTCAGCTCATAAATAATTGTCTCCATTTTAATGTTGTTCTGAGAAAGGCTCTTTGAGCTTCGGGGTTCTATTGGGTGGAAAGCGGTTGTGAATTATGACAGGAATTTAATCTTTTTTTGCCAGAGGAAGTGAAAAAGCAGGTGGACAGTGCGGATTGGACACAGCCAATAAATACTAGGCTCTGAAAGGTTTGGGGGAAGAGCTGAAGCAGGGGTTTCTGGCATTGTCAGGAACTGTAGAGGTTAGGGGTCATTCAATACGATGGCAGGTTTTAAGAGGTCAAAAATCAGATGAGACCATCCTTTGAAGTTTATGCCCCTTATTTTCATTCTCCTTGTTTTGCTTTGGCGACATCATTTTAACTTAAACATTCAGACTTGCAAACATTTGCACACATAAACATTCTGCTTTCCACATCTGGTTTGAAACACTGCACGTTTACCGTGACCTATAAATATCTCTGTGCTTGTTCTCTTGCATTTCTCAGTCTGTAGCACTAGGGGCAGTGGTGCTCTTAACACAGACCCTGCTGTAGACCAGGGATTCTTCTGTCTTTCTGACTGCTGTCAAATGTAGAGTGAACAAAATAGAATTTGAGAGGGAAATGTTTTATGTGAGTGAATAAGGAATGAGCCAGAGTGGTGTCCCCCTATAACTGACATATGAGACTGCTAAAAAGAGCCTAAATTAACTAGAAAATGTGTGACAAAAGGGTGATAATGATACGCTAATGAATAACACTCCCTCTCATTTGACTTATTGGAGATGACAGTTGGCTATCCTGCAGAGGAACAGTCCTGAAATAATTACCAGAGGCTGACTGGATGGGGCATAAGGGCAAGAGTCACACTGCTGAAAGACTCTAGCTGTGACATTGATGAACATTCTGACTGACTAGAGAGTTCTTCTTAAAAGACATGATGTCAGTTCTTTCATTACCACTTGAGCTGATGAAGCACTGGGTTTATCCTGAATTATAAACTGGGTGGTTCGAGCCAAGAATGCTGATTGGCTGACAGCTGTGGTATATCAGACTCTATACCACGGGTATGACAAAGCATTTATTTTTACTGATCTAATTACGTTGGTAACCAGTTTATAATAGCAATAAGGCACCTCGGGGGTTTGTGGTATATTACCAATATACAACGGCTAAGGGCTGTATCCAGGCACTCTGTGTTGAATCGTGCCTAAGAGCAGCCCTTAGCCGTTGTCATGACGTTGGCCTGGGGGTAGGTTTATGACTAATAAATACCTCTTCCCCCCTTTTTCCACTCTCTACCCTACGGATGTTACATTTTCAAAACCCTTGGTTAACATAGAGATTCTGGGAACATCAGAAGGTGGGGGGAAATGAACTATATTCTGGTAATCCGACCAATTGAACATATGCGGTGATACTTAATAAATATGATGTCAGTTCAGGTTGTCATCTGAGACATTCTCATCAATAATAAGATGACAAACTCTACAGTGGAAAGTCTACACATCAGAGTTATCGGATTCACATGGAATTGTTGTTCAATTTAAATGTTTGAATTTGAAATTATTCGTGATGGGATGATTTTTTATTTTATTTTCTAAAATGTGAGATTTGGGTTTTCATAAGATAGGGCTCTGCTCAATCAGTGGCCCGCCCCTGTGAAGGGACATGGGCTATAAAACTTTTCAAACACGCCCTCCTCTCTCTTCCTATATATGCCCTTGACAACAATATAACCTCCTGTTCCGAGGACGTGAGGACGACGGTCCGATGTCAGAATGGTTCGGATAACTACAGAACGAAGCCAACATCAGCGTGAGCTTTGGTTGTGAATGGTATGAACTTTGAACTCTTATTCACTACAGAAGTGATACCTCCTAGCCGTCGAGTTAGCAACAGCCGCTGCAAACGAGGGTTAGGAAGGAACAGACAGAGTATCCCGTCTATCACACAACGACGTTACTACAACGTATCCAATTTACCAGCAGAGATATTCTTCAAAGGACAAAGGACTTGGTTGGGCAACACGGCCTTCCATCTACCACCAACCTACCGAAGTGCCGCTCAGAGTAAATATTTATTGCATTATCCTTTTCCAAATGGGCGGTAATATAGAATGCATAAGATACTGTATTTACGATAGCACAGCTTCGCCCTTTGTTCCTCAGTCTTCCCGCTCTTTCACTCAAACCCAGCCCCTTTTCTTTTGTGTAACCAGCTGTCATATCTGTTCCGCCCGCTAGGGACATTTTCCTTTTTGATGTAATTTGTAATCAAGTTATGATTTAAATATGTGCATGTGTAATTCTGTGTGAGTAGTTAGGTATTTAGTAAATAAATAATTAAACCCAATTTTGTATTGCTGATTCAACTTGTTAGCCAGGGTTCGTGCAGGTAACCAAGAATTTACAACTTTCAGATGAGACTGAATTAAGATGACGATTAATATTGACTGCTATTGATGTAAAATATTACTAGGTCTTTAAGAGTTTATTCGGAAGATAACAGCTCTATAAATATTATTTTGTGGTGCCCGACTCTCTAGTTAATAACATTTACATGATTAGCTCAATCAGGTAATAATAACTACGGAAAAATTATTTTATAGAATAGCATGTCATATCACCTAATCCGGCATAGCCAAAGACATGACACCGTGTTATATTCGCCATATACCACACCTTGTCGGGCCTTATTGCTTAATTATACCACGTGGCGTGGGCTTGCCTGGTGATGTAGTGAACCTGGGAGATCTGTGCATCATCATCCCTGACACAGCGTTTACACACACCATTTCCTCACAACAATCCCCCCCGCTGCTTCGGCCATCATCACCGTCACGCTAACCACACTCTTCACACTCCTCACAACATACCATGTTAACTGAGTTGGCTGTTTGGGGTTTATGGCCCTATGCCACGTGTGTGAGGGGAGATATTAAAACCAGCTGTTTCAAACATATATACAGAGTGGAGATTTTGTTTCAACTTGTGTGCTGACATTACAAAATGGGAATAAGGGATGAATAAGGGATGAAGAATTCCGTATGGAACGTAGGCTACAACCCTATTGCTAAACAGTTCTCAGATCTAACCATAACTATCACTCCTCTCCTGAAGGGTGTAGTGTAAGGCCTTTTATCATGTGTACATTTTTAAGATTTCTCTCTTTTGTGGTTCCTGAAGTTTTCAAGATATTTCGGGAAAAGCCATAGAGAACACCATGGACGCAACTCTATATAACATCAAATATATGGTTTATAAGTACTTGGAATTTCCGAGACTGTGCGGTCTCAGTCTAGACACACAAAACCATCTCCGATACTGGAATCTGTAGAAAATATGGAGCTGGCTGCAGGGTGCTGTACAGTGCTGGAGGGTGCTCCAGGGTGCTCCAGGGTGCTGCAGGGTGTTGCAAGGTGCTGGAGGGTGCTGAATGCTGGAGGGTGCTGGAAGGGGGGGGGGGTGCTGCAGGATGCTGCAGACTGCCAGAAGGTGCTGAACGATGCTGAACAGTGGGGTGTAGAATGGTGCTGAACGGTGCATCAGGGTGCTGGAAAGGTGCTGCAGGGTGCAGTAGGGTGCTGGAGGGATCTGCACGGTGTTGGTGGTTGTTGGAGTGTTCTGCATGGTGCTGGAGGGTAATGCAGGATACTGCAGGGTGCTGGATGGTTGCTTTAGTGTGCTGGAGGGCGCTGCATGGTGCTGAAGCGTGCTGCAGGGGATCATGGACAACAGAAGTCAGAGGTGCCAGAGAGTGTAGTGGAACCAGAGCCAGATACAACAGTGGTGCTGCGCTGAGGCTAATCATAGTTGATGAAGACTGGCAGTAGAGCTGCAGACTCAAACACAGATCACCCTCTTTAATTAATCGACTATTTGAAAATCTGGAAAGAGACAAAGCTTCTGTTATTGTGCCCCACTCTCCCTTTTGTGTCTTAATTTTGAAAAGAGGCTAAATTGAATGAGGCTTTTGTTTTGGCCAATCTTCCCTGCAGTTGTGCGGCTAATGAAATAACGAGTGTGAATGAAAACAGATTTATGATTATTCAGATTGCCATCAAAAGAGTGTGATAGGAAGTTGAAACACAAAGGACCAAACCAAAAATGGTATTATTTCATATATTTATTTGACTAAATCAGCAGCACTACTAGCACAGCAATTGTTAGACTATGTGAAGATGCATCATCCAATCACATTTGTTCTTCTCTCCATCAGTTGTATGTTACTCATATATCTGTTAGTTGCAGCTACAGCTGAGAAGCCCCATGTAGTAACGTCACCTCTGGAACCAGATGTAATGCTTCATACATCTTCAACGGTTTCCCATCATTTTAACATTGCATTTTTATAAGATCAAGCTAAGCGTGTTTGTCTAGTTCCATGTTATTCTCCTGCTGGCTGTGTGTTCTCTAGTCCCACGGACACATCCCTAGTGCTGCTACCAGTCCTGCATGGCGTGGATAATATACTACTGCTGTAGGGTAAAAGTGGAAACAGGACTGAAAGTCCCACACCATATGAACACAGTACTGGACATATTACCACCAGATGTATAACACCATGACATGCATTTTCCTCTCCTAAAGCCCTTGTCTTTAAACACATAAATGTAAGAAAATGTTGTTGATGTCTCGTATACTGATTTACTGGAACAAAGTATGAAGGGATGCATTAGAGACGGTATGGTGCGTGACTCCTTTTTACGCTCTCTACCTTCAAGGACAGCGCGGTGATTAGTTTCCCTTCTAAAAAATGCACTTGATTTTGTGCGCTTTGTCTCGATTTGTTGACGCCTAACAGATGGTAATGCAGTACCTCTTGGCATGTCAATCAGTACTCTGCCTCCATCCAGCCAGTCACCTGCCACTAATACATTTGGGTGATTGTGTGGGGTGAGGGAGAGGGCTCTGTGAGGCCTTGACGGGGTGGGACGGCACGGGACGGGGGACAGGATGGGGTGGGCGCACTTTGTCTTTTGTTGCATTTCATGCCTTGGTTGAATTTATGATCTGCCCCCGGCCCTCTGGTGACTCACTGCTTACATCATGTGTCAGGTGACACCATTGTTCTCTGGTAAACACAAACTATAGGCTTTACCATCTCCTTCAGAGGCTTTGACTGAAATATTACCATCTGTGCTGATGATATATGGACTGGGGTTCAGCCATCGTTGTTTATTGGTATCAGGATAAGAGAAGGAAGCCGTAGGTGTTGATCCACGGGACATCCTGCTTATATCTGGGCCAACTATGTCAGGTTTAATATCAGACACTGATTTCACATTAGAGCTGGATCAACCTGAAGATAAATGTCAAGAGTGTCTTATAATTCAATTGAATCAAAATGTTCCTCTCTATAATCTCCACTGCCTCTATGTCTATTCGATGCTTGATCCATTGAGTGTGAAAATTGAGATGAGCTTTGCCAAGTAATAATGTTCAACTCATCGCACAAGCACTGGACAGATGCCCGTGGAATAATGGTAATATTGTCAGGGAAAATTAAACCGCTATTTAGGGTTCACTAAGACTCTAGCGTAGCTCTATTCATGTGATCATCCCCAGATGAACACCAGATATGATTTCCATATGAGTTATACAAGCTGCATGCCAGAACAAGCCTCCTGTGGTTTTCTGTCAGACTTGTCCCAAAGCATCCAGGAACCATGGCATATGGGGAAATACAGAGTCCATGAATTTCAAAGTGTATCGTTTTGGGTTCAGTAGTTGTTACTTATATCATTGAGTAATGATGCTGTCAGAAGAGTATAGCTAACCGCTTGATAGTTGTTTGAATGAAAGATATCTCTCTGGAAGACAGTAGGACAGGATAGTAAATCTCTCTGAAAGACAGTGGGACAGGATAGTAAATCTCTCTGGAAGACAGTAGGACAGGATAGTAAATCCCGCTCTGAAAGACAGTAGGACAGGATAGTAAATCTCTCTGAAAGACAGTAGAACAGGATAGTAAATCTCTCTGAAAGACAGTAGGACAGGATAGTAAATCCCGCTCTGGAAGACAGTAGGACAGGATAGTAAAGCTCTATGAAAGACAGTAGGACAGGATAGTAAATCTCTCTGGAAGACAGTAGGACAGGATAGTAAATCCCGCTCTGAAAGACAGTAAGACAGGATAGTAAATCTCTCTGAAAGACAGTAGGACAGGATAGTAAATCTCTCTGAAAGACAGTAGGACAGGATAGTAAATCCCACTCTGGAAGACAGTAGGACAGGATAGTAAATCCCGCTCTGAAAGACAGTAGGACAGGATAGTAAATCCTGCTCTGGAAGACAGTAGGACAGGATAGTAAATCCCGCTCTGAAAGACAGTAGGACAGGATAGTAAATCCAGATCTGGAAGACAGTAGGAGAGGATGGTAAATCCCGCTCTGAAAGACAGTAGGACAGGATAGTAAATCTCTCTGAAAGACAGTAGGACAGGATGGTAAATCCCGCTCTCAAAGACAGTAGGACAGGATAGTAAATCCCGCTCTGAAACACAGTAGGACAGGATAGTAAATATCTCTGAATGACAGTAGGACAGGATAGTAAATCTCTCTGAAAGACAGTAGGACAGGATAGTAAATCCCGCTCTGAAAGACAGTAGGACAGGATAGTAAATCCCGCTCTGAAAGACAGTAGGACAGGATAGTAAATCCCGCTCTGAAAGACAGTCGGACAGGATAGTAAATCTCTCTGGAAGACAGTAGGACAGGATAGTAAATCCCGCTCTGGAAGACAGTAGGACAGGATAGTAAATCTCTCTGGAAGACAGTAGGACAGGATAGGAAATCTCTCTGGAAGACAGTAGGACAGGATAGTAAATCCCGCTCTGAAAGACAGTAGGACAGGATAGTAAATCTCTCTGAAAGACAGTAGGACAGGATAGTAAATCTCTCTGAAAGACAGTAGGACAGGATAGTAAATCCCGCTCTGGAAGACAGTAGGACAGGATAGTAAAGCTCTATGAAAGACAGTAGGACAGGATAGTAAATCTCTCTGGAAGACAGTAGGACAGGATAGTAAATCCCGCTCTGAAAGACAGTAAGACAGGATAGGAAATCTCTCTGAAAGACAGTAGGACAGGATAGTAAATCTCTCTGAAAGACAGTAGGACAGGATAGTAAATCCCACTCTGGAAGACAGTAGGACAGGATAGTAAATCCCGCTCTGAAAGACAGTAGGACAGGATAGTAAATCCTGCTCTGGAAGACAGTAGGACAGGATAGTAAATCCCGCTCTGAAAGACAGTAGGAAAGGATAGTAAATCCAGCTCTGGAAGACAGTAGGACAGGATGGTAAATCCCGCTCTGAAAGACAGTAGGACAGGATAGTAAATCTCTCTGAAAGACAGTAGGACAGGATGGTAAAGACAGTAGGACAGGATAGTAAATCTCTGAAAGACAGTAGGACAGGATAGTAAATCTCTCTGAAAGACAGTAGGACAGGATAGTAAATCTCTCTGAAAGACAGCCCGCTCTGGAAGACAGTAGGACAGGATAGTAAAGCTCTATGAAAGACAGTAGGACAGGATAGTATATCTAACTGGAAGACAGTAGGACAGGATAGTAAATCCCGCTCTGAAAGACAGTAGGACAGGATAGTAAATCTCTCTGAAAGACAGTAGGACAGGATGGTAAGTCCCGCTCTCAAAGACAGTAGGACAGGATAGTAAATCCCGCTCTGAAAGACAGTAGGACAGGATAGTAAATCTCTCTGAATGACAGTAGGACAGGATATTAAATCTCTCTGAAAGACAGTAGGACAGGATAGTAAGTCCCGCTCTGAAAGACAGTAGGACAGGATAGTAAATCCCGCTCTGAAAGACAGTCGGACAGGATAGTAAATCTCTCTGGAAGACAGTAGGACAGGATGGTAAATCTCGCTATGGAAGACAGTAGGACAGGAAAGTAAATCTCTCTGGAAGACAGTAGGACAGGATAGGAAATCAATCTGAAAGACAGTAGGACAGGATAGTAAATCTCTCTGAAAGTAAGTAGGACAGGATAGTAAATCTCTCTGAAAGACAGTAGGACAGGATAGTAAAAATTGTCCGAAAGACAGTAGGACAGGATAGTAAATCACTCTGGAAGACAGTAGGACAGGATAGTAAATGCCGCTTTGAAAGACAGTAGGACAGGATAGTAAATCGCTCTGGAAGACAGTAGGACAGGATAGTAAATATCTTAGAAAAACAGTAGGACAGGATAGAAGATCCCACTCTGAAAGACAGTAGGACAGGATAGTAAATCCCGCTCTGAAAGACAGTAGGACAGGATAGTAAATCTCTCTGAATGACAGTAGGACAGGATAGTAAATCTCTCTGAAAGACAGTAGGACAGGATATTAATCCTGCTCTGAAAGACAGTAGGACAGGATAGTAAATCCCGCTCTGAAAGACAGTAGGACAGGATAGTAAATCCCGCTCTGAAAGACAGTCGGACAGGATAGTAAATCTCTCTGGAAGACAGTAGGACAGGATAGTCAATCCCGCTATGGAAGACAGTAGGACAGGATAGTAAATCTCTCTGGAAGACAGTAGGACAGGATAGGAAATCTCTCTGGAAAACAGTAGGACAGGATAGTAAATCCCGCTCTGAAAGACAGTAGGACAGGATAGTAAATCTCTCTGAAAGACAGTAGGACAGGATAGTAAATCTCTCTGAAAGACAGTAGGACAGGATAGTAAATCCCGTCCGAAAGACAGTAGGACAGGATAGTAAATCGCTCTGGAAGACAGTAGGACAGGATAGTAAATCTCTCTGAAAAACAGTAGGACAGGATAGGAGATCCCACTCTGAAAGACAGTAGGACAGGATAGTAAATCCCGCTCTGGAAGACAGTAGGACAGGATAGTAAATCCCGCTCTAAAAGACAGTAGGACAGGATAGTAAATCTCTCTGGAAGACAGTAGGACAGGATAGTAAATCTCTCTGAAAGACAGTCGGACAGGATAGTAAATCTCTCTGGAAGACAGTAGGACAGGATAGTAAATCCCGCTATGGAAGACAGTAGGACAGGATAGTAAATCTCTCTGGAAGACAGTAGGACAGGATAGGAAATCTCTCTGGAAGACAGTAGGACAGGATAGTAAATCCCGCTCTGAAAGACAGTAGGACAGGATAGTAAATCTCTCTTAAAGACAGTAGGACAGGATAGTAAATCTCTCTGAAAGACAGTAGGACAGGATAGTAAATCCCGTCCGAAAGACAGTAGGACAGGATAGTAAATCTCTCTGAAAGACAGTAGGACAGGATAGTAAATCCTGCTCTGAAATACAGTAGGATAGGATAGTAAATCGCTCTGGAAGACAGTAGGACAGGATAGTAAATCCCGCTCTGGAAGACAGTAGGACAGGATAGTAAATTTCTCTGAAAGACAGTAGGACAGGATAGTAAATCTCTCTGAAAGACAGTAGGACAGGATAGTAAATCTCTCTGAAAGACAGTAGGACAGGATAGTAAATCTCTAAATCTCTCTGGAAGACAGTAGGAAAGGATAGTAAATCCCGATAGTAAATCCCGCTCTGAAAGATAGTAGGACAGGATAGTAAATCTCTCTGGAAGACAGTAGGACAGGATAGTAAATCTCTCTGGAAGACAGTAGGACAGGATAGTAAATCCCGCTCTGAAAGACAGTAGGACAGGATAGTAAATCTCTCTGAAAGACAGTAGGACAGGATAGTAAATCTCTCTGGAAGACAGTAGGACAGGATAGTAAATCCTGCTCTGAAAGAGACAGTAGTAAATCTCTCTGACAGTAGGACAGGATAGTAAATCCCGCTCTCTGAAAGACAGTAGGACAGGATAGTAAATCCCGCTCAGTAGGACAGGATGGAAGACAGTAGGACAGGATAGTAAATCCCGCTCTGAAGACAGTAGGACAGGATAGTAAATCCCTCTGGAAGACAGTAGGACAGGATAGTAAATCTCTCTGAAAGACAGTAGGACAGGATAGAAATCAGTAGGACAGGATAGTAAATCCCGCTCTGAAAGACAGTAGGACAGGATAGTAAATCGCTCTGGAAGACAGTAGGACAGGATAGTAAATCCCGCTCTGAAAGACAGTAGGACAGGATGGTAAATCGCTCTGGAAGACAGTAGGACAGGATACTAAATCTCTCTGGAAGACAGTAGGACAGGATAGTAAATCTCTCTGAAAGACAGTAGGACAGGATAGTAAATCTCTCTGGAAGACAGTAGGACAGGATAGTAAATCCTGCTCTGAAAGACAGTAGGACAAGATAGTAAATCTCTCTGAAAGACAGTAGGACAGGATAGTAAATCCTGCTCTGAAAGACAGTAGGATAGGATAGTAAATCCCGCTCTGGAAGACAGTAGGACAGGATAGTAAATCCCGCTCTGGAAGACAGTAGGACAGGATAGTAAATCTCTCTGAAAGACAGTAGGACAGGATAGTAAATCTCTCTGAAAGACAGTAGGACAGGATAGTAAATCCCGCTCTGAAAGACGGTAGGACAGGATAGTAAATCGCTCTGGAAGACAGTAGGACAGGATAGTAAATCCCGCTCTGAAAGACAGTAGGACAGGATGGTAAATCGCTATGGAAGACAGTAGGACAGGATAGTAAATCTCTCTGGAAGACAGTAGGACAGGATAGTAAATCTCTCTGAAAGACAGTAGGACAGGATAGTAAATCCCAATCTGAAAATATTGTGTGTTTAAATGAGTTACAAGAGAAAACCTTATGCAACTTTCTGAATTGTTTTATGGTCTATCATTTTCCTGACATTAATCTGAGGGCCCTCTGGCAGGCTATCAAGTAAAAACATGTCTTGATTTGTTGAGTGAGGATTGCTCTGTATTCCTAACATGGGCCGTCCTTTATTCCGTGTAGGTGGGTGGAAAGCAGATGTATCGCTACATAGTCACAGAGTTATTGTCTGCTATCTGTAAACGTCTTACCACTGACTCTACACATTCCATGGGGACAAGAAAACATTTTGACATTTTAAACCGTTCAGGATCCCTTTACAAGTTCAACTCCCACTCACTCCTTCCCTCAGGTGAAATAGGTTTCCCTTCTCACGACCCTTCAGTCTTGTCAAAATCACTCAATTCCTCAAATGGGATTTGTACATCGTTTTGTTTTTATACCAATGCATTAGTCACCCAGTCCTTTATGAAATCTAGCCGAGGAGACAGTACCAAAGACAAGCTCATAGGAAGAAACTCTGAAGGGGAATCCTCTTTGCTGGATAAGAATATTCATATTCCTTTCAAGTGAGACAGTGTCATCTTGATCCCCCAACTAACTTGTTTTAGCCAAACATGATACCACAAATTATCCACACAGTCATTTGAAGCCCAGTGATCTCCTTTCAATGTCACTCTGGGGAAATTAAAGCAATTCCACTGACAAAACAATAACTCTTACTTAACTGTGAACTAATGTTCCCTGCCTAACGTTAGTCCAGTGAGAGAACATTGCCAGGTGTATAAGACTGACGATTTAGCCTGTGTCTTTGTGGCCCCTTTGTGGTTACACCATCTACTCTGCACATCTGTGGACACGTTGTAGCAGACATTATCAAGGTGTTGGCACAGGCTCTGGTAACTAAGCTACGGTATTGATCGACTCCTACACAGAGAAGAGGATCATTAGAGAAGTTGGCCAGATGCCTGCCATGTTCTTCACTCAGGCTCATTTACATCTCTTCTAATCAGTGTTGTACAGATTGAGGACGTGAGTTGGTTTATCAGAGGACTTCATCTGACTGTGAATATTTGGTCTGTGTTCCTCAGATTTGCATACACATGTTCTCCCCTGACAACCACATATCTGTGGGAGCGAGAGAAGGTGAGGGAGAGAGAGGGAGAAGTCTGGAGAGGGGTGATCGTGTCTGCTGTGCTGTTTGTTCAGCTTGCCTGACTCCAGATCAGATGGTGACTGAGCTGTGACATAAGCAGTCATTGAAAAATTAGCAGTCATTGAAAAATGAACAAAGTAATTACGTTGAAGTCATGATAAAATCGCTACAAGCAAAACAACTTATCTGTGTGTTTTCAAACTGGAAATGATGAAGGAGAGGTTCCTAGCAAGTACATGTTTGTTGGCCATATTTGAATTTTAGTAAGTAGTTTTGGTTCACAGGAATGTAAGTAGATATAACCACGTCCTGTGTAAACACTATAAGAGTCATATAAGGGAATCCTGGGTAAAACCATTAAAACTGTTACACAAACACCATCAGACATTTAACATTGGTTGACGATTGCATGACTATAGAAACATGTTTTCTAGACATTGCAAATCTGAACATAGATGTTTCGTTGTATTTGACATTGCATTTTGTAAATGTTTTATATGGTCCATGCAATGTCTAAGTTTTGACATTGTGGTATTGTGGCATATTAGTCAAGTCAAGACCAACGGACAACCAAAGAAAATAAATGCTTATGGACCAACACATTTTGGGAGAGAATTGGGAATGAGAAAGCTCACTTGTGGTTTAGAGTTGGATCTCACTAACAGCACAGTCATTTGAGTTTATCTGACACTCACTGTGACTAAATGTAAATGTTAATATATATATATATATATATATATATATATATATATATATATATATATATATATATATATACCAGTCAAAGGTTTGGACACACCTACTCATTCAAGGGTCAGTCAAATTGACTGATTTGGGTTACTACATGATTCCATATGTGTTTTTTCATGGTTTTGAAGTCTTCACTATTATTCTACAATGTAGAAAATAGTAAAAATTAAGAAAAATCCTGGAATGAGTAGGTGTGTCCAAACTTGACTGGTACTGTATATACAGTATAACCACACACATACAGAAGTCTCGTCCACTGTTTTTTCTGGCTACAGTCTATTGAAAGGCCATGCTCAAGTTAAGGCAACGATTCTCCCTTTAAGCTTAAGTCAGGAATTAACATTCATTTGTCTGCCTCTCAACTAGAATAATGGCCAACTTGTATTAATTCAAAGGTTGAGAGGAGCCAAGGTGTAGGTCATGGACAATTCCATGACGGCACCATCATTTACCCAACACTTCCTCATCAACATGTGGTACATGTGGAGATTCCTCATTTGTTTACACCATAACACAGCCTCTCAGAAATGGGAGAAGTCGTTACATCAAAGCCAGATCAGGTGATACATCAGTGGAGGCTGTTCTCTCTTACTGCCTAATTAGAGGCTGTACAATTCCCCCAGCTACATTGTGGTCTTGACAACACAGTGACAACAGCAGCTCCAGGGCATAGGAGGTGGTGAGAGACGTCTGTAGTACACCTATCCTTTATGCATTCTTTGATACACATCTTAAAAATGTGTCATTTAGCAGACACTCTTATCCGGAGAGACTAGGGTTAAATGCCTTGCTCAAGGGCGCACCGACAGATTTTTCACCTAGTCGGCTCGAGGATTCGAACCAGCAACATTTAGGTTCCTGGCCCAACATTCATAAGTGCTAGGCTACCTGCTGCCCATTTACAAAAAACAACACCTCTGTGGGCATAGACATACACTACATGACCAAAAGTATGTGGACACCTGCTCGTCAAACATCTCATTCCAATATCATGGGCATTAATATGGAGTTGGTCTCGCCATTGCTGCTATAACAGCCTCCATTCTTCTGAGGCTTTCCACTAGATGTTGGAACATTGCTGCAGGGATTTGCTTCCATACAGCCACAAGAGCATTAGTGAGGTCGAGCACCATACTCGACAAACCGTTTCTGTATGGACCTTGCTTTGTGCATGGGGGCATTGACATGTTGAAACAGAAAAGGGCCTTCCTCAAACTGTTACCACAAAGTCGGAAGCACAGAATCTTCTAGAATGTCAATGTATGCTGTAGCGTTAACATTTCCCTTCAATAGAACTAAGGAGCCTAGACCGAACCATGAAAAACAGCCCCAGACCATTGTTCCTCATCCACCAAACTTTACAGTTGGCACTATGCATTGGGGCAGGTAGCGTCCTCCTGGCATCCACCAAATTCAGATTGGGCCGTCGGACAGCCAGACGGTGAAGCGTGATTCATCACTCCAGAGAACACGTTTCCACTGCTCCAGAGTTCAATGGAGACGAGCTTTACACCACTCCAGCCAACTCTTGGCACTGCACATGGTGATCTTAGGCTTGTGTGTGGGTACTCGGTCATGGAAAACCATTTCATTAAGCTCCCGACGATCAGTTCTTGTGCAGTTGCTTCCAGAGGCAGTTTGGAACTAGGTAGTGAGTGTTGCAACCGAAGACAGACTATTTTTACGCACTACGCACTTCAGCACTCAGCGGCACTCAGTGGCCCCATTCTGTGAACTTGTATGGCCTACCACTTCGCGGCTCAGCCGTTGTTGCTCCCAGACATTTCCACTTCACAATAACAGCACTTCCAGTTGACTGGGGCAGCTCTAGCAAGGCAGAAATTTGATGAACTGACTTGTTGGAAAGATGGCATCCTATGACGGTGCCACTTTGAAAGTCACTGAGCTCTTCAGTAAGGCCATTCCCCTGCCAATATTTCTCTATGGAGATTGAATGGCTGTGTGCTCGATTTTATACACCTGTCAGCAACATGTGTGGTTGAAATAGCCAAAGCCACTGATTTGAAGGGGTGTTCACATACTTTTGTATATATATTGTAGATTATTTTACTGTTTCAGAAAGTTATATGTGAGTCCGTGCGTGCATGAACATCTGTGTTTGTCTGCAATGTCTGTCCGTATGTCCCTTAGTTTGACAGTCAATAAGTTAAGAAACCATATGCTGCAGAACTGCTAAATGCGGTTATCGTAGATTGTCACAACGGTTGCCACAGTCCTGAAATGAGGTCTGAATGACACACTCCACTGACCCCTAAACTCATTTAAAGTAGCAGGAAAAACCATGACTTCACTTTCCCCTTCACATGGGATGTTCTTATTGGTTGGCCGTAAGGAGGTTGTCAATTCTCAGATAAAGAAAAATTAGGCAGCCAAAGGGAATACTTGGTGAACATTGCCATTGTTCAAAGTCTAGTCAAATTACATTTAGGAGAAAAGAAGTCCCGGCGGCAACCGCTTATGAACTCCTGAAAAAAACTCCTGGAACTTTTCAGAGCTGAGATGAGGTGGTGTTGATCCCATACATTGTGTGACAGTGAGAAAGTAAGAGAAGGTCAATGATTTGTCAGCTCTGGTGGAGTCTACACTCTGCGACAAGCTGCCCGTTCGTCATGGTCCATAGTTCTAACGCCGGTCGGTCGGGCCAGATTACAAGCTCTCTAAGTCTGTTCACTTCTTACCATGCCGCTCCAATCTCCTTGTCCCTAATGGCCCCCATCTGTTCCTCCATGGAATCCTCTCTCCCTCTCTCTCTGTCTCCCTCTCTCTCTGTCTCCCCCTCTCTGTCTCTGTCTCTGTCTCTGTCTCTGTCTCTCTCTCTCTCTCTCTGTCTCCCTCTGTCTCCCTCTCTCTCTGTCTCCCTCTCGCTCTGTCTCCCTCTCTCTCTGTCTCTCTCTCTCTCTCTCTCTCTCTCTCTCTCTCTCTCTCTGTCTCTCTCTCCCTCTCTCTCTCTCTCTCTCTGTCTCTCTGTCTCCCTCTCTCTCTGTCTCTCTCTCTCTCTCTCTCTCTCTCTCTCTCTCTCTCTCTCTCTCTCTCTCTGTCTCTCTGTCTCCCTCTCTCTCTGTCTCTCTCTCTTTCTCTCTCTCTCTCTCTCTCTCTCTGTCTCTCTGTCTCCCTCTCTCTCTGTCTCTCTGCCTCTCTCTCTCTCTCTCTCTCTCTCTCTCTCTCTCTCTCTCTCTCTCTCTCTCTCTCTCTCTCTCTCTCTCTCTGCCGTGTTTAAACTGTGATGTCAAGCGGTGTTCAGACACTAGTCACAGTGCTTGTCTCAGCTTCCCAGTCAGAGCAAGTTCAGACACTAGTCACAGTGCTTGTCTCAGCTTCCCAGTCAGAGCAAGTTCAGACACAAGTCACAGTGCTTGTCTCAGCTTCCCAGTCATAGCAAGTTCAGACACTAGTCACAGTGCTTGTCTCAGCTTCCCAGTCAGAGCAAGTTCAGACAATAGTCACAGTGCTTGTCTCAGCTTCCCAGTCAGAGCAAGTTCAGACACTAGTCACAGTGCTTGTCTCAGCTTCCCAGTCAGAGCAAGTTCAGACACTAGTCACAGTGCTTGTCTCAGCTTCCCAGTCAGAGCAAGTTCAGACACTAGTCACAGTGCTTGTCTCAGCTTCCCAGTCAGAGCAAGTTCAGACACTAGTCACAGTGCTTGTCTCAGCTTCCCAGTCAGAGAAAGTTCAGACACTAGTCACAGTGCTTGTCTCAGCTTCCCAGTCAGAGCAAGTTCAGACACTAGTCACAGTGCTTGTCTCAGCTTCCCAGTCAGAGCAAGTTCAGACACTAGTCACAGTGCTTGTCTCAGCTTCCCAGTCAGAGAAAGTTCAGACACTAGTCACAGTGCTTGTCTCAGCTTCCCAGTCAGAGCAAGTTCAGACACTAGTCACAGTGCTTGTCTCAGCTTCCCAGTCAGAGCAAGTTCAGACACTAGTCACAGTGCTTGTTTCAGCTTCCCAGTCAGAGCAAGTTCAGACACTAGTCACAGTGCTTGTCTCAGCTTCCCAGTCAGAGCAAGTTCAGACACTAGTCACAGTGCTTGTCTCAGCTTCCCAGTCAGAGCAAGTTCAGACACTAGTCACAGTGCTTGTCTCAGCTTCCCAGTCAGAGAAAGTTCAGACACTAGTCACAGTGCTTGTCTCAGCTTCCCAGTCAGAGCAAGTTCAGACACTAGTCACAGTGCTTGTCTCAGCTTCCCAGTCAGAGCAAGTTCAGACACTAGTCACAGTGCTTGTCTCAGCTTCCCAGTCAGAGAAAGTTCAGACACTAGTCACAGTGCTTGTCTCAGCTTCCCAGTCAGAGCAAGTTCAGACACTAGTCACAGTGCTTGTCTCAGCTTCCCAGTCAGAGCAAGTTCAGACACTAGTCACAGTGCTTGTTTCAGCTTCCCAGTCAGAGCAAGTTCAGACACTAGTCACAGTGCTTGTCTCAGCTTCCCAGTCAGAGCAAGTTCAGACACTAGTCACAGTGCTTGTCTCAGCTTCCCAGTCAGAGCAAGTTCGGACACTAGTCACAGTGCTTGTCTCAGCTTCCCAGTCAGAGCAAGTTCAGACACTAGTCACAGTGCTTGTCTCAGCTTCCCAGTCAGAGAAAGTTCAGACACTAGTCACAGTGCTTGTCTCAGCTTCCCAGTCAGAGCAAGTCCAGACACTAGTCACAGTGCTTGTCTCAGCTTCCCAGTCAGAGCAAGTTCAGACACTAGTCACAGTGCTTGTCTCAGCTTCCCAGTCAGAGCAAGTTCAGACACTAGTCACAGTGCTTGTCTCAGCTTCCCAGTCAGAGCAAGTTCAGACACTAGTCACAGTGCTTGTCTCAGCTTCCCAGTCAGAGAAAGTTCAGACACTAGTCACAGTGCTTGTCTCAGCTTCCCAGTCAGAGCAAGTTCAGACACTAGTCACAGTGCTTGTTTCAGGTTCCCAGTCAGAGAAAGTTCAGACACTAGTCACAGTGCTTGTCTCAGCTTCCCAGTCAGAGCAAGTTCAGACACTAGTCACAGTGCTTGTCTCAGCTTCCCAGTCAGAGCAAGTTCAGACACTAGTCACAGTGCTTGTTTCAGCTTCCCAGTCAGAGAAAGTTCAGACACTAGTCACAGTGCTTGTCTCAGCTTCCCAGTCAGAGCAAGTTCAGACACTAGTCACAGTGCTTGTTTCAGGTTCCCAGTCAGAGAAAGTTATGACACTAGTCACAGTGCTTGTCTCAGCTTCCCAGTCAGAGCAAGTTCAGACACTAGTCACAGTGCTTGTCTCAGCTTCCCAGTCAGAGCAAGTTCAGACACTAGTCACAGTGCTTGTTTCAGCTTCCCAGTCAGAGAAAGTTCAGACACTAGTCACAGTGCTTGTCTCAGCTTCCCAGTCAGAGCAAGTTCAGACACTAGTCACAGTGCTTGTCTCAGCTTCCCAGTCAGAGCAAGTTCAGACACTAGTCACAGTGCTTGTCTCAGCTTCCCAGTCAGAGCAAGTTCAGACACTAGTCACAGTGCTTGTTTCAGCTTCCCAGTCAGAGAAAGTTCAGACACTAGTCACAGTGCTTGTCTCAGCTTCCCAGTCAGAGCAAGTTCAGACACTAGTCACAGTGCTTGTCTCAGCTTCCCAGTCAGAGCAAGTTCAGACACTAGTCACAGTGCTTGTTTCAGCTTCCCAGTCAGAGAAAGTTCAGACACTAGTCACAGTGCTTGTCTCAGCTTCCCAGTCAGAGCAAGTTCAGACACTAGTCACAGTGCTTGTTTCAGGTTCCCAGTCAGAGAAAGTTCAGACACTAGTCACAGTGCTTGTCTCAGCTTCCCAGTCAGAGCAAGTTCAGAAACTAGTCACAGTTGTTTCAGTTCTCCATAGACAGAGATACTCTTGATCTCAAGTGGTTCAAGAACATAACTGCAGTTCAGTTGGTTGGATATTGGCAAAATATGGACATTATAAATCTCTTCTTCATCTCACAGATGGTTATTGCTGTAGGACTGCCAAGAACTGTCAAAACTGTAGCACGGAAGACAAAACTGTTTTTATGTACTACTGTGGTACACATATCTGCCAATGGTATTTGAGTGAAAGAGGTAATGCATGGCAATGCAGCCTAGGGACCATTAAACATCATGTACCACTCCACAAGCCAATCAGCTCTCATTGTTTTGCAGGTTGGTGTTAATTGTCATGAGTCTTGCCCTGGAGGCAGAACTGAGCGATTTCCCCTCAGATAGCGAAGCTTCAAAGTCAAAATGATCTATATTGTAAAAGATTCATGAAAACAAAAAATAGATTTTTGGTCTTTATTCAAGGTTCAAATTAGGCATTAGGGTTAGCAGTGTGTTTAAGGTTAGTATTAAGGAAGGGTTATGTTTAAAATCAGATAATATTACTTTGTGGCTGTGCTAGCTAGTGACCACTCTGAAAAACTGCCTCCAGAACAAGATTCATGATAAAAAACGCTAACCTGTGTTTGTTCTGGAGTCCGCCTGTATTATTCTTTCTGTGGTTACTGGATGCACACCGGGCCAATCTGTCAGCAAAATGATATGACATATTGTTCTTCCCTGACATTTGTGCTTTTAAAGAACCACAATGATCAACACATGATGTGAGAGGAAAGGAGTGAACTCCTCTGCCAACTTGGAAAACAGAGTCTGACAGGTTTATTCAGTTCTCTGTAACCAAAGTCACTTCTGAATGAGATGAGAGGGAGCACAACACTGCTCCATAGCTGTCAGAACAGGAGCATGGAAAGAAAATGATACGCATTCATCCAGACTAAAAATGAAAAGTGCCATCACAATGATAATATCTGATTATTATCTACTAAGTGATTATGTGTCTGTTTTCAAACCCGGCCATGGGGAAATAAAGCAGCGTCAATGTAGGAAGATAGGAGCAGTTTAGAAAGTAGGAATGCTATCTTCGGATGTGAACTTTCTGCTTTTCTTTCGACTCCGGTAGTGTTCTTTCATTGGAAACCATTGGAGCCAAATGACTTGTCAGCCTAATTATCTCATTAACATCACTCAAATCTTTATCTCACGACAACAGAATCATTGTAACGCTCTATGGCACACGATACAAAAAAAGTATCTTGACAAAATGTTACTCTTGTGTAGAGAATATATTGGTGTCTCAGTGTTTATCTCAAATTACTTTAATGACTTTGGGATAAAGGTCAGAATAGAGAGTATCAAAGTTGAGTTCCCATCCACTTTCTCACCAAAACTGCTGGCTCAATAACATTTGTCTCAGAATGAGGTGTGACAATGTTCAGTCTTCCATGGAGAGGAAAGCAGTGGGGATGGCATCTCTGTAGGGACAGAGAGAAAGTGGAGAAGAGGATGAGATTCATGTTAGGAGTGGCCTGGGGAAGTCCTCATAGACAGGACATCCTTCAGCCTCGGACCAGACTACATTGCTCTCTATTTACTCAGCACCTGGAAACTAGCTCTGCAAATACACTATAGACAACATACATACAGTGGGGCAAAAAAGTATTTAGTCAGCCACCAATTGTGCAAGTTCTCCCACTTAAAAAGATGAGAGAGGCCTGTAATTTTCATCATAGGTACACTTCAACAATGACAGACAAAATTAGAAAAAAAATCCAGAAAATCACATTGTAGGATTTTTAATTAATTTATTTGCAAATTATGGTGGAAAATAAGTATTTGGTCAATAACAAAAGTTTATCTCAATACTTTGTTATATAGCCTTTGTTGGCAGATCTCCTCCATGCAGATCTCCTCTAGAGCAGTGATGTTTTGGGGCTGTTGCTTTGCAACACGGACTTTCAATTCCCTCCAAAGATTTTCTATGGGGTTGAGATCTGGAGACTGGCTAGGCCACTCCAGGACCTTGAAATGCTTCTTACGAAGCCACTCCTTCGTTGCCCGGGCGGTGTCTTTGGGATCATTGTCATGCTGAAAGACCCAGCCACGTTTCATCTTCAATGCCCTTGCTGATGGAAGGAGGTTTTCACTCAAAATCTCACGATACATGGCCCCATTCATTCTTTCCTTTACACGGATCAGTCGTCCTGGTCCCTTTGCAGAAAAACAGCCCCAAAGCATGATGTTTCCACCCCCATGCATCACAGTAGGTATGGTGTTCTTTGGATGCAACTCAGCATTCTTTGTCCTCCAAACACGACGAGTTGAGTTTTTACCAAAAAGTTATATTTTGGTTTCATCTGACCATATGACATTCTCCCAATCTTCTTCTGGATCATCCAAATGCTCTCTAGCAAACTTCAGACGGGCCTGGACATGTACTGACTTAAGCAGGGGGACACGTCTGGCACTGCAGGATTTGAGTCCCTGGCGGCGTAGTGTGTTACTGATGGTAGGCTTTGTTACTTTGGTCCCAGCTCTCTGCAGGTCATTCACTAGGTCCCCCCGTGTGGTTCTGGGATTTTTGCTCACCGTTCTTGTGATCATTTTGACCCCACGGGGTGAGATCTTGCGTGGAGCCCCAGATCGAGGGAGATTTTCAGTGGTCTTGTATGTCTTCCATTTCCTAATAATTGCTCCCACAGTTGATTTCTTCAAACCAAGCTGCTTACCTATTGCCTGATTCAGTCTTCCCAGCCTGGTGCAGGTCTACAATTTTGTTTCTGGTGTCCTTTGACAGCTCTTTGGTCTTGGCCATAGTGGAGTTTGGAGTGTGACTGTTTAAGGTTGTGGACAGGTGTCTTTTATACTGATAACAAGTTCAAACAGGTGCCATTAATACAGGTAATGAGTGGAGGACAGAGGAGCCTCTTAAAGAAGAAGTTACAGGTCTGTGAGAGCCAGAAATCTTGCTTTTTTGTAGGTGACCAAATACTTATTTTCCAGCATAATTTGCAAATAAATTAATTAAAAATCCTACAATGTGATTTTCTGGATTTGTTCTTCTCATTTTGTCTGTCATAGTTGAAGTGTACCTATGATGAAAATTACAGGCCTCTCTCATCTTTTTAAGTGGGAGAACTTGCACAATTGGTGGCTGACTAAATACTTTTTTGCCCCACTGTACATAGTGTGTGTGCTGTGCATATACACACATTCTGCATTTATGAGATTACAGACAAATACTGTACATTATTACAAATATCTATGGTCCTTTCATATCCCAGTCTAATATTTCCCAATCTTTTGCATTAGCCATACTGTTTACCAGTCGTTATCCACTCCGCGGTGGCTGCCTCTCAGCAAACCATTTGATCCCTCTTGTGCGTTCTTTCTCACCGACTGTTTCCATAGATAACAACGACATAAAAAGGCTTCCCTAGCGACCCATGCAGAAGCCTCATTGTGGTTGTCGTTGGCGTACACACTGTGTGGTTTTGAGGTGGGCAAGAGACGCTCTCATATGCGTAATCCTGCTCTGAGTTGACAGGGTTAGGGCTGGTGGGAGTTCCTCCCTCCTTCGCAGGCAGTAGGATCCACAGGGGACAGACGGGCTACAGTGGACTCAGTCCCTTAAACCACCCCTGGGTGATCATTGTCTCTGTCTGTCTCATTGTCTCTGCTAGGCCTGGGCCCAGGGATGACCCCTTTCAGTTATTCACATAGTGAAATTAAACACCCCGTTTACACAGGAATTCTTAATTCCTAGTCTGGGCTTTGAAAGGCCTGAGTGGGGTATGGTGTTGGGGTTGGTACATTAAAGGTCTGAGTGGGTATGGTGTTGGGGTTGGTACATGAAATGTCTGAGTGGGTATGGTGTTGTGGTTGGTACATTAAAGGTCTGAGTGGGTATGGTGTTGGGGTTGGTACATGAAATGTCTGAGTGGGTATGGTGTTGTGGTTGGTACATTAAAGGTCTGAGTGGGTATGGTGTTGGGGTTGGTACATGAAATGTCTGAGTAGGTATGGTGTTGGGGTTGGTACATGAAAGGTCTAAGTGGGTATGGTGTTGGGGTTGGTACATGAAAGGTCTAAGTGGGTATGGCGTTGGGGTTGGTACATGAAAGGTCTGAGTGGGTATGGTGTTGGGGTTGGTACATGAAATGTCTGAGTAGGTATGGTGTTGGGGTTGGTACATGAAATGCCTGAGTGGGGTATGGGGTATGGGTTTGGTACATGAAAGGTCTAAGTGGGTATGGTGTTGGGGTTGGTACATGAAAGGTCTGAGTGGGGTATGGTGTTGGGGTTGATACATGAAAGGTCTGAGTGGGGTATGGTTTTGGGGTTGATACATGAAAGGTCTGAGTGGGTATGGTGTTTGGGTTGGTACATTGGAGTACAGTATGTGTGTGTATGATTAGTGTAAGATGGAACATAGATAGTCTAATGGCTGTTTTTGAGCTACTATCTTTAATTTGCACATTTGTATATCAACACAGGCAAAACAAAAATGTTTTCTTATGTGCATTTCTCTCACTCACTTTTTCTCTCTCCCTCCGTCCCTCTCTCTCTCTCTCTCCCTCTCTCTCTCCCTTCATCCCTCTCTCTCTCCCTCCATCCCTCTATCTCTCCCTCCCCTATCGCTCTCTCCCTCCACCCCTCTCTCTACCTCCCCAATCTCTCTCTCTCCATTCCTATCTCTCTCTCCCTCTATCATCTCTCTCCCTCATCCCCCTCTCTCCCTCCCTCCCACGTCTCTCTCTCCCTCCCCCTCTCTCTACCTCATCCATCTCTCCCTCATCCCTCTCTCTCCCTCCATCCCTCTCTCTCACCCTCCGTTGCTATCTCTCTCTCCCTCATCCCTCTTTCTCTCTCCCTCATCCCTCTCTATCCCTCCCTCCCATGTCTCTCTCTCCCTCCCCCTCTCTCTACCTCATCCCTCTCTCCCTCATCCCTCTCTCTCCCTCCATCCTTCTCTCTCTCCCTTCCCCTCTCTCTCTCACCCTCCGTTCCTATCTCTCTCTCCCTCATCCCTCTTTCTCTCTCCTTCCAATCCTTCCTCTCTGTCTCCATTCCTCTCTCTCTCCCCCCTCTCTATCTCCCTCATCCCTCATCCCTCTCTCACTCCCTCTCCCTCCATCCCTCTCTCTCCATCCCTCTATCTTTCTCTCTCCCCCTCTCTCTCCCTTCATCCATCTGTCTCTCTCCCCCTCTCCCTCCCTCCATCCCTCTCTCTCCCCCTATCTCTCTCTGCCTCCCCCTCTCTCTCTCCCTCCGTTCCTATCTCTCTCTCCCTCATCCCTCTTTCTCTCTCCCTCCAATCCTTCCTCCCTGTCTCCATTCCTCTCTCTCTCCCCCCTCTCTATCTCCCTCATCCCTCTCTCTCCATCCCTCTATCTCTCTCCATCCCTCTATCTCTCTCTCCCCCTCTCTCTCCCTTCATCCCTCTGTCTCTCTCCCCCTCTCCCTCCCTCCATCCCTCTCTCTCCCCCTATCTCTCTCTCCCTCCATCCCTCTGTCTACCTCCCCAATCTCTCTCTCTCTCTCTCTCTCTCTCTCTCTCTCTCTCTCTCTCTCTCTCTCTCCCTCCACCTATCTCTCTCCCTCCATCCATCCCTCCCTCCCTCTTTCTCTCTCCCCCTTTCCCTCTCTCCATCCCTCACTCTACTTCCCCAATCTCTCTCTCTCTCTCTCTCTCTCTCTCTCTCTCTCTCTCTCCCTCCCTCTCTCTCTCTCTCTCCCTCCCTCCATCCCTCTCTCTCTCTCTCCCTCTCCTCTCCCCCTCTCCCTCCCTCCTCCCTCTCTCTCTCCCTCTCCTCTCTCTCTCTCCCTCCCTCCATCCCTCTCTCTCTCCCTCTCCTCTCTCTTTCTCCCTCCCTCCATCCCTCTCTCTCTCTCCCTCCATCCCTCTCTCTCCCTCCCTCCATCCCTCTCTCTCCCTCCCTCCATCCCTCTCTCTCTCTCCCTCTCCTCTCTCTCTCTCCCTCCCTCCATCCCTCTCTCTCTCTCCCTCCCTCCATCCCTCTCTCTCTCTCCCTCCCTCCATCCCTCTCTCTCTCTCCCTCTCCTCTCTCTCTCTCCCTCTCCTCTCTCTCCCTCCCTCCATCCCTCTCTCTCTCTCCCTCCTCCCTCTCTCTCCCTCCCTCCATCCCTCTCTCTCTCTCCCTCCCTCCATCCCTCTCTCTCTCTCCCTCCTCCCTCTCTTTCTCCCTCCCTCCATCCCTCTCTCTCTCTCCCTCTCCTCTCTCTCTCTCCCTCCCTCCATCCCTCTCTCTCTCTCTCTCTCCCTCCTCTCTCTCCCTCCCTCCATCCCTCTCTCTCTCTCCCTCCTCCCTCTCTTTCTCCCTCCCTCCATCCCTCTCTCTCTCTCCCTCTCCTCTCTCTCTCTCCCTCCCTCCATCCCTCTCTCTCTCTCCCTCTCCTCTCTCCCTCTCCTCTCTCTCTCTCCCTCCCTCCATCCCTCTCTCTCTCTCCCTCTCCTCTCTCTCTCTCCCTCTCCTCTCTCTCTCTCCCTCTCCTCTCTCTCCCTCCCTCCATCCCTCTCTCTCTCTCCCTCTCCTCTCTCTCCCTCCCTCCATCCCTCTCTCTCTCTCTCTCCCTCCTCCCTCTCTTTCTCTCCCTCTCCTCTCTCTCTCTCCCTCTCCTCTCTCTCTCCCTCTCCTCTCTCTCTCTCCCTCCTCCCTCTCTTTCTCTCCCTCTCCTCTCTCTCTCTCCCTCTCCTCTCTCTCCCTCCCTCCATCCCTCTCTCTCTCTCCCTCCTCCCTCTCTTTCTCTCCCTCTCCTCTCTCTCTCTCCCTCTCCTCTCTCTCTCTCCCTCTCCTCTCTCTCTCTCCCTCCTCCCTCTCTTTCTCTCCCCTCTCCTCTCTCTCTCTCCCTCTCCTCTCTCTCCCTCCCTCCATCCCTCTCTTTCTCTCCCTCTCCTCTCTCTCTCTCCCTCTCCTCTCTCTCTCTCCCTCTCCTCCATCCCTCTCTCTCTCTCCCTCCCTCCATCCCTCTCTCTCTCTCCCTCCTCCCTCTCTTTCTCCTCCAGCGGTGTGTGCTCTTTGTGTGTGGGTTTCCTTCAATATTTCCAGGCTTGATTAAAAGCCCATTAGCGATGCATGGCCCTGGGTAAAACACAGAAAGTGTAATCATGGAAATGAAAGAGACAGTGTGGAGAGGAGGGGTGTGGAGAGAGATGAAGCGAGCAGCGACTGTCTTTACCACAACAGACAATTTTCCACATTTTCTCATTTTTCGTCAGTTTTTATAGTAATAAGGCAGAAATGATTAAACTGGGGCCCAGCATAATGAGAATAAATCATGTTCAGGAACATGCAGTTGACAGCTGTGATTCGGCTCTGCTCAAAGCAAATAGGCAGAGAGGAAGAATGAAATGGAAGAGAAAATTACACTGTGTTTGGTTTTTGTTAGCAGTTGCCAGCTATAAATATCCCCATCCAACATCGTTCCTCTCTTTATTTTGCTGTATATAAATAAATACTTGTCAACCTACCTAGACTTTAAGCAGAAACAAATGTTGACGGTGTTGTTACTAATGGCCTGATCCCTTCCTATCAGACAGTGTGAAGGAACTCATCAAACTGCAGTTAACAAGCCCAGGGCCTGAAATCAGACTCCGCACACACACTAAACCATCCATCATCTCCACTGTCTGGGCCAATCCACTGCTGCCAATACACAACAAGATAAAAATGACACAGCAGTCTGAACCTCCATTCACATCAACTACCAGCTCCTCCATTCACATCAATTACCTGATCCTCCATTCACATCAACTACCTGATCCTCCATTCACATCAACTACCTGAACCTCCATTCACATCAACTACCTGAACCTCCATTCACATCAACTACCTGAACCTCCATTCACATCAACTACCAGCTCCTCCATTCACATCAACTACCTGAACCTCCATTCACATCAACTACCTGATCCTCCATTCACATCAACTACCAGCTCCTCCATTCACATCAACTACCAGCTCCTCCATTCACATCAACAACCTGAACCTCCATTCACATCAACTACCTGAACCTCCATTCACATCAACTACCAGCTCCTCCATTCACATCAACTACCAGCTCCTCCATTCACATCAACTACCAGCTCCTCCATTCACATCAACTACCTGAACCTCCATTCACATCAACTACCAGCTCCTCCATTCACATCAACTACCTGAACCTCCATTCACATCAACTACCAGCTCCTCCATTCACATCAACTACCAGCTCCTCCATTCACATCAACTACCAGCTTCTCCATTCACATCAACTACCAGCTCCTCCATTCACATCAACTACCAGCTCCTCCATTCACATCAACTACCTGATCCTCCATTCACATCAACTACCTGAACCTCCATTCACATCAACTACCTGAACCTCCATACACATCAACTACCTGAACCTCCATTCACATCAACTACCAGCTCCTCCATTCACATCAACTACCTGAACCTCCATTCACATCAACTACCTGATCCTCCATTCACATCAACTACCAGCTCCTCCAATCACATCAACTACCAGCTCCTCCATTCACATCAACTACCTGAACCTCCATTCACATCAACTACCTGAACCTCCATTCACATCAACTACCAGCTCCTCCATTCACATCAACTACCAGCTCCTCCATTCACATCAACTACCAGCTCCTCCATTCACATCAACTACCTGAACCTCCATTCACATCAACTACCAGCTCCTCCATTCACATCAACTACCTGAACCTCCATTCACATCAACTACCAGCTCCTCCATTCACATCACCTACCAGCTCCTCCATTCACATCAACTACCAGCTCCTCCATTCACATCAACTACCAGCTCCTCCATTCACATCAACTACCTGAACCTCCATTCACATCAACTACCAGCTCCTCCATTCACATCAACTACCAGCTCCTCCATTCACATCAACTACCTGAACCTCCATTCACATCAACTACCAGCTCCTCCATTCACATCAACTACCAGCTCCTCCATTCACATCAACTACCAGCTCCTCCATTCACATCAACTACCAGCTCCTCCATTCACATCAACTACCTGAACCTCCATTCACATCAACTACCAGCTCCTCCATTCACATCAACTACCAGCTCCTCCATTCACATCAACTACCAGCTCCTCCATTCACATCAACTACCAGCTCCTCCATTCACATCAACTACCTGCTCCTCCATTCACATCAACTACCTGAACCTCCATTCACATCAACTACCAGCTCCTCCATTCACATCAACTACCAGCTCCTCCATTCACATCCACTACCAGCTCCTCCATTCACATCAACTACCTGAACCTCCATTCACATCCACTACCAGCTCCTCCATTCACATCAACCACCAGCTCCTCCATTCACATCCACTACCAGCTCCTCCATTCACATCAATTACCCGCTCCTCCTCGTTTGTCAGCCTAAGCAATGAGAAGCAATGAGAAGCACAAGGGCAAAAACAAAGACATGATGATGACTGGGCTTCCATGTTTCACTGTGTGTGATGTGCTCTACAGCTGATTGTTGCTGTTTGCAAACCTCGATTTAGTTGTTCATAGTTGCAGAGAAACATGGCATCATTTAGAGCAGTATGATTGGTGAGTCCTGGGCACTGGGTTGAGGCCATCAGTTACAAAGAGACCTCATTGGCCAGCTCCCCATGGCCAGGTCCAGACAGGGTGGAAACTGACCCAGAAAACAGCTCCCCGTGGCCAGGTCCAGACAGGGTGGAAACTGACCCAGAAAACAGATGGCTCTTTTGGTGTTAGACTGTGGAGATGACAGCTGGGGGGATGAGAGGTTGGGGGTTGAGAGGCTGGGGGGGATGAGAGGTTGGGGGTTGAGAGGCTGGGGGGGATGAGAGGTTGGGGGGGTGAGAGGCTGGGGGATGAGAGGCTGGGGGATGAGAGGCTGGGGGGATGAGAGGTTGGGGGTTGAGAGGCTGGGGGGGATGAGAGGTTGGGGGTTGAGAGGCTGGGGGGGATGAGAGGTTGGGGGGGTGAGAGGCTGGGGGATGAGAGGCTGGGGGATGAGAGGCTGGGGGGATGAGAGGTTGGGGGTTGAGAGGCTGGGGGTGAGAGGCTGGGGGATGAGAGGCTGGGGGTTGAGAGGCTGGGGGATGAGAGGCTGGGGGTTGAGAGACTGGGGGTTGAGAGGATGGGGGTGAGAGGCTGGGGGGGTGAGAGGCTGGGGGATGAGAGGCTGGGGGATGAGAGGCTGGGGGGATGAGAGGTTGGGGGTTGAGAGGCTGGGGGTGAGAGGCTGGGGGATGAGAGGCTGGGGGTTGAGAGGCTGGGGGATGAGAGGCTGGGGGTTGAGAGACTGGGGGTTGAGAGGATGGGGGTGAGAGGCTGGGGGATGAGAGGCTGGGGGTTGAGAGACTGGGGGATGAGAGGCTGGGGAGTGAGAGGCTTAGGAGTGAGAGGCTGGGGGGTGAGAGGCTGTGGGTTGAGAGGCTGGGAGTTGAGAGGCTGGGGGATGAGAGGCTGGGGGTTGAGAGGCTGGGGGTTGAGAGGCTGGGGGATGAGAGGCTGCTGGATGAGAGGCTGGGTTTGAGAGGCTGGGGGATGAGAGGCTGGGGGATGAAGGCTGGGCCAGGGTTGACCAGGGAGCAGCAGGCATTACTTTGTATCTGTTTGAGAGCAATTGGTTATCAGCACATGGGCTCTAGTAATCAGCCAACAGGGGAGATGAGATATGGTGCAGCTCTGTGACTAGAGGGGTTGGAGGTAGGGGGTTCCAATGGGCTCCCGTGTTTTTGTTCAAGAGCCCCGGGGCAGCTGAGTACACCACCTGTTAATAACTCTGAAGTGGCCTTTAATTCGAGCCCTGGCTGTGGACCAGCCTATGAACAACTGAGAGAGGAGGCCTGGCTGTGGACCAGCCTATGAACAACTGAGAGAGGAGGCCTGGCTGTGGACCAGCCTATGAACAACTGAGAGAGGAGGCCTGGCTGTGGACCAGCCTATGAACAACTGTGAGAGGAGGCCTGGCTGTGGACCAGCCTATGAACAACTGAGAGAGGAGGCCTGGCTGTGGACCAGCCTATGAACAACTGAGAGAGGAGGCCTGGCTGTGGACCAGCCTATGAACAACTGAGAGAGGAGGCCTGGCTGTGGACCAGCCTATGAACAACTGAGAGAGGAGGCCTGGCTGTGGACCAGCCTATGAACAACTGAGAGAGGAGGCCGGGCTGAGGACCAGCCTATGAACAACTGAGAGAGGAGGCCTGGCTGTGGACCA
Organism: Oncorhynchus clarkii lewisi; assembly: GCF_045791955.1. NCBI lineage: Eukaryota > Metazoa > Chordata > Actinopteri > Salmoniformes > Salmonidae > Oncorhynchus > Oncorhynchus clarkii. Next base: position 32,009,289 of record NC_092170.1, read on the forward strand.
GCCTATGTACAACTGTGAGAGGAGGCCTGGCTGTGGACCAGCCTATGAACAACTGAGAGAGGAGGCCGGGCTGAGGACCAGCCTATGAACAACTGAGAGAGGAGGCCTGGCTGTGGACCAGCCTATGAACAACTGAGAGAGGAGGCCAACAAAGACAGCAGATGCACAACAGAGATTGCAGGAAGAGATCGAAAGCCCAGGTGCACAGGGAAATGGAAAATATGAGAATCATGAAAATCTCTAAGGGAAGACCTACCCTGTTTTAAACTAGTCAAGGAGTTACAGTGCTCTAGACCCATTCAGGATTAACTATATTTTCTCTTGGATATATCTGGGGATAACATCATTATATAACCCCTTACTGGTATTATGTTGATTTGAAACTGTTTCGTTTTTAAGGTCACAGATAATTAATGCTATGTAGAATCAGAATGAACAAATGATTTGTTAACTTGTTTTTGTTTTAATTAGGTTACAAATGCCAGCCATGTATTCTGTTACATTAGCTGTCATTTTCCACATGAACATTTGACAGACAGGGTGTAATTATTCTGCGTTAGAGGTGTTGATGACAACAACAACATCAGAGATCTGGTTTATCCTGGAACTGGTGTCATAATACAGTGTTTCCCAACCCTGGTCCTCGAGTATCTCTAACAGTACACAGCTTCGTTGGAGCCCTTGGCAAACACACCTCATTCAGCTCATTGAGAGCTTGATGATTAGTTGACAGTTTGAATCAAGTGTGATTGTCCAGAGTTGCAATAAAATGTGTACTGTTGTGGATACTGGAGGACCAGGGTTGGGAAACACTGTCATAGTATGTGTCCAAACCTAAATCAGACAGACAAAGAAACTCATTCTGTCTTCCTGGATGTCTGTGTTCCATTCTGTGTTGAGCCTGATTCAGAACCTTGTCTGTGTCTATATGTGCATGGTTCTGTTTGTCTTGTTGCCTCCCCTTGGTTCTGTTTGTGTTGTGGTTGTGTCAGTCGGAGCAGAGCAGAACCACTTGTTTGTGTAAACAGTAACACAGCACAGAGAGAGACGTTTCTGATATTAGGATGGTCCCAGCATGGGGCTCTTAAACTGTCCTGGCGTTGCTCTAACTACACACTACAGGACCAGTAGGGAGCAGGACCACTCCACTCACATGGAACGCCTCTCCAACATGTCTCTAGCATGTTGTTTTCTTGTCGCCAAATTTGTCAAAACTGTTTTTTAGCCTTGTCATACTGTGCTGTATTTATCGTGTTAATTCAAAATGCTATGTTTCTTAATGCTGTCAGACTTCTAATAGAAAGAACTAAAGGGAATAGGTGTCATATTGTTACACAGTCTAGTGATCCAAAGTGCTCTCCAATGATCTATTCAGTCTGCTATTTATCCCCACTGATGCCAGATCCCATTGAGGAAACAGACACTTCCGACAGACTGCCTTTCAGTCCGCTGGATGGTTTATTAACCCCCCTCACCTCCCCCCAGCCCAAATTAACCCCCTGTCAGAGGCCCACAATGAGAGTGGGCATGGCCCAGGCTGATTTATCCCACGCCTACCCATCGTGAGGGCACAGTGGCCCCAATGGCCCCCATCTCCCCATTAGCCATACGCCCATCCCTGTTGGCCTCCCTCCCTCCCTCACCCACTCCCCTGTCCCCCCCTGCCCCCTCTGTCCCGCCCTCACACGGCCTGTCAAACAACACAAATCTGTCACCCTGTTTGCTGAAGAGACAGTCAGCCAAAATACTGATGTGATGGCAGAGGGATCACAATCAAAGGACTGATTAGCAATTAATTGGCTGTAAAAATAAGTGTTGGCAGCAGTATGTGTGTGTGTGTGTGTGTGTGTGTGTGTGTGTGTGTGTGTGTGTGTGTGTGTGTGTGTGTGTGTGTGTGTGTGTGTGTGTGTGTGTGTGTGTGTGTGTGTGTGTGTGTGTGTGTGTGTGTGTGTGTGTGTGTGTGACAGAGAGAGAGAGTGTAGGTGTGTGTATGGTTGGGTCCTAAATCAGGGGAGGAGTGCCCTAACCCTCCCCACTCTGCCCTGCCCATATGGTCCCTCAGGAGTGCAGCCAGTCATGGTTGTTGGGAGGCTAGAGGGACTCCCATTCTGCACACACACGCAGAGACATACACACCACAACCACCACACCACAACGCAGCATGGGGACACACTACCACAGAGCCTAGGAGATAGACAACCCTACAGTTCTCTCCCATTGAGACTGACAGCCTTCCCTGACGGATCTTTAAAAGAAAGCTGATTGACACACTGTGGCACTACTGTCCAGGATTATTATTGTCTCAGTCAGAGTCTCGTTGGATATTATCTTGACGACTGTTGGATCTTGGATACAGCCAGAGATGTGGGTGGGTGGTCCCTCCCACAGAGGATATCGGGTGGGTGGGCTGTGGCACCCTCTGAGCCTGGCACTGCTGAGTGTGTTGTGCTGCCTGTGCCAGATGGGCATAGGGGCATGGGCACTGGCCGTGTCCGGTAATGAGAGTGTGCCAGGGGTCTCAGTCTCTGTGGTATTATTTCCGACAGACACGGGCGCTGCCACTCAGGACGGGGCCAGTGAAGGGGCCACCTCGGCCCCCACCTCAGAACACGAGGATGACAACTCCCTGGGCTACACAGGTACTGATGCTGCTTCATGTTACTATGGTCAACCCTTGTGTGTTTGCATGTTTGTGTGTGTGTGTGTGTGTTTGTGTGTGTGTGTGTGTGTGTGTGTGTGTGTGTGTGTGTGTGTGTGTGTGTGTGTGTGTGTGTGTGTGTGTGTGTGTGTGTGTGTGTGTGTGTGTGTGTTGACTCAGTTAAATGTTTCCAATGACTCTGTCATGTCCAGTCTTCTCTCCCTCTTATTGCAACACATACTTTTCTATCAGAGGTTCTCTTGAGTTTTCTCATGTTCTCTCTAGCCTATCCATCCATCTGTAAGTCTTTATGCTGCTCAAAGTTGTATCTGTGAAACATTAGTCATTTATAATGTGAGGTTGGAGGAATTGATTACACTGGGTGAGGCACAATAGTGACTAATTCAAGAAGGTGGGTTTTAAAGTTGTAATCGTGACATTATTGTCTGCACTTGGAGTGAAGAAATGGCAGATCATGTGAAACATATTCTGTCACACCTGGTATATAAACCTCTTATCCTCTATAGTTATCAGAGATTACAATGTGCATTTAGGTGAATGATCTTAGTGTAGACATCTTCTATATAAGCATTAAGAATTCCCCTGTTCACTGCATACCATGTTAATGCACAGAACACTGTGAGTAACTGAATAAGGCAAACTGCCTGTGTCTCCCTCTGAGCTCCAACACTACCTAAGAGAAATGGAAATCAAACGTGTTGATCATTTTGTGAATAAATGACCAGAGACTAGATAGGTTTCCATTTGTGAGTACAGAAAGAGGAGATGTGTGGGAGACCGAGGTGCAGTGTGCTGAGTGGTATTTTAGTTGACATAGACGGTGTCTCCCAGGGTCAGAGAGCTCTGTGGGGTGATGAGGAATAGGAAATGGGACCAACCTGAGGGACTGAGCTAACACACACACACACAGACACACACACAGACACACACACACACACACACACACATACACACACACACACACACACACACACACACACACACACACACACACACACAGACACACACACACACACACACACACACACACACAGACACACACACATAGTCTGGAGCTGATTACAGACGAGGCGTGTGTTTGGTTTGTTTTTGCTTCATCTTCCTGACATGAGGGGAATAAAATGTCTCCACTGTGTTGTCACTGTGTGTGAGGAGCCCTGGTGATTTACCGGACCTCACACACACAGCCTCTCTAGGCTCCAGGAAGTCTCCTGCAGGAACAGGAAGTTCAATATGAACTGCTAGAGCCATTACCAGGGTCCATCTCCGTGTGTGGTGGAGGATAGGATCGCCAATAAGGGAAGGTTTTAGAACCCCAGTAAATTTGGGGATCGCTGCCAGTGTCACAGAAACATGTGAAAATGATATCATCTAAAGCTGATACAGACTGGTATGTCTGTATTGCTTCACCGTTTCTGTGCCTTGACATACAGAACATGGACTAGCTAAAATCCTCTATTTCTGTATTGTTGTGTCACTATTAGATTGTTGAACTGGATACAGATCAGAGTTACATATTGCTCTTTAAAACCGTTTGCCCTGTTTTGGCATAATTCATGTGAAGATTTAATCTGGAAAAATCATATAATTTCTGCCTCTCTGCATACAGGTTCATGGTCAGGGTGGGAGGCGTTTAAACCTGTTTGAGTGGCCCCCCTCATTAATCTGCTATAATGACAGTTCCAGGAGATCATCTTTAATCTGGCCGTTTAATCCAACTGTGCATGGAATGAGGGAAATCGATGTGTCCCAGCCAGGGAAATGAAGCTATTAGGTGACCTAATAATTCAGTCTGCTGCTGCTAGGACAGATCGGGCTGCAGCCAAGGACTCCTTTTACACACTGCCTGCCTGGGTTGACCTGCAGATTAGTTTGAAACTGCCACTTTTTAGCAGGAGTTCAATTGAAGTTCACCTTGAGAGGGCCACACGGTATAGTATCGGATCCTTCATGTGGTTCACTGCTTTTATTTTTGTCATTGAACCCCCTTGTGATCATTGTGTCCTTGACTGAGAAACAAGTCCATTGATTATGAGGTAAATCTCACCATGTGGCTGAGGTAAGTGGCAGATCCCAACAGACAACAGAGGACATTGAGCTGAATGACAGCAGGGTAATACCTGACTGAGAAACAAGTCCGTTGATTATGAGGTAAATCTCACCATGTGGCTGAGGTAAGTGGCAGATCCCAACAGACAACAGAGGACATTGAGCTGAATGACAGCAGGGTAATACCTGTCCCCAGGAGAGGACAGGTTCGCTGTGACACCACTCCATACAGGGCCCTACAGAAGTATGATGCGGTCTGACCTTTGCATTAAGGTTCTATCAGAGTACCAAACGTGTCCGTATACGCACAGCAATCTATTGGACCGTTGGCTTTCATACTGTTCAAATTCTAAACGCAGCTCAACCTTTCATACTGTTCAAATTCTAAACGCAGCTCAACCTTTCATACTGTTCAAATTCTAAACGCAGCTCAACCTTTCATACTGTTCAAATTCTAAACGCAGCTCAACCTTTCATACTGTTCAAATTCTAAACGCAGCTCAACCTTTCATACTGTTCAAATTCTAAACGCAGCTCAACCTTTCATACTGTTCAAATTCTAAACGCAGCTCAACCTTTCATACTGTTCAAATTCTAAACGCAGCTCAACCTTTCATACTGTTCAAATTCTAAACGCAGCTCAACCTTTCATACTGTTCAAATTCTAAACGCAGCTCAACCTTTCATACTGTTCAAATTCTAAACGCAGCTCAACCTTTCATACTGTTCAAATTCTAAACGCAGCTCAACCTTTCATACTGTTCAAATTCTAAACGCAGCTCAACCTTTCATACTGTTCAAATTCTAAACGCAGCTCAACCTTTCATACTGTTCAAATTCTAAACGCAGCTCAACCTTTCATACTGTTCAAATTCTAAACGCAGCTCAACCTTTCATACTGTTCAAATTCTAAACGCAGCTCAACCTTTCATACTGTTCAAATTCTAAACGCAGCTCAACCTTTCATACTGTTCAAATTCTAAACGCAGCTCAACCTTTCATACTGTTCAAATTCTGAACGCAGCTCAACCTTTCATACTGTTCAAATTCTAAACGCAGCTCAACCTTTCATACTGTTCAAATTCTAAACGCAGCTCAACCTTTCATACTGTTCAAATTCTAAACGCAGCTCAACCTTTCATACTGTTCAAATTCTAAACGCAGCTCAACCTTTCATACTGTTCAAATTCTAAACGCAGCTCAACCTTTCATACTGTTCAAATTCTAAACGCAGCTCAACCTTTCATACTGTTCAAATTCTAAACGCAGCTCAACCTTTCATACTGTTCAAATTCTAAACGCAGCTCAACCTTTCATACTGTTCAAATTCTAAACGCAGCTCAACCTTTCATACTGTTCAAATTCTAAACGCAGCTCAACCTTTCATACTGTTCAAATTCTAAACGCAGCTCAACCTTTCATACTGTTCAAATTCTAAACGCAGCTCAACCTTTCATACTGTTCAAATTCTAAACGCAGCTCAACCTTTCATACTGTTCAAATTCTAAACGCAGCTCAACCTTTCATACTGTTCAAATTCTAAACGCAGCTCAACCTTTCATACTGTTCAAATTCTAAACGCAGCTCAACCTTTCATACTGTTCAAATTCTAAACGCAGCTCAACCTTTCATACTGTTCAAATTCTAAACGCAGCTCAACCTTTCATACTGTTCAAATTCTAAACGCAGCTCAACCTTTCATACTGTTCAAATTCTAAACGCAGCTCAACCTTTCATACTGTTCAAATTCTAAACGCAGCTCAACCTTTCATACTGTTCAAATTCTAAACGCAGCTCAACCTTTCATACTGTTCAAATTCTAAACGCAGCTCAACCTTTCATACTGTTCAAATTCTAAACGCAGCTCAACCTTTCATACTGTTCAAATTCTAAACGCAGCTCAACCTTTCATACTGTTCAAATTCTGAACGCAGCTCAACCTTTCATACTGTTCAAATTCTAAACGCAGCTCAACCTTTCATACTGTTCAAATTCTAAACGCAGCTCAACCTTTCATACTGTTCAAATTCTAAACGCAGCTCAACCTTTCATACTGTTCAAATTCTAAACGCAGCTCAACCTTTCATACTGTTCAAATTCTAAACGCAGCTCAACCTTTTTTCTCCAACTGTCAACACAATCAAATGCATAGAGGACACATACCGGAGACACGTTGGTTGGGAATTTTTGGGAGGTGCATTTTGGTCTGTGCTTTTTGGTCTGTGCTTTTTGGTCTGTGCGTCCCCCGTGGATGGTGGTCTCAGAGCCACATTCTAGATTCATGCTTTAGGGTTACTGTAAATAAATGACACTTTACTCATAGTTATAACACATATGTATCTAATATGAGCAGGTGGTATGTTCATTGTAACATGTCCACGGTGATAGCTACTAGGATAATAACAGATTGGAATCGCTTGATTTGTTGAAGAATGACTATAAAGCCTTTATTATCAGCCTAACTGTGTGTATGGATGATCTCAAAATACCATCATATAACTTTCAATCTGTGGCGGCACACTCTTGACCTGAAGGTTACCTGAGTGTTAAGATTGGTGTTTTTTATGCTCCTCTAACAGACTTGATTATTACTCTCAGCAGCCAGCCTGCCAGTCAACCAGTCAGCCAGCAAGCCAGCCAGTCAGCAAGCCAGTCAGCCAGCCAGCCAGCCAGCCAGCCACCAGTCAGCCAGACAGACAGCCAGCTCTCACAAATTGCATCCTGAAGTCAAAGTGCATTGTAAATGTATGTCCATAATAAAGGAGAGCGACCAGATTCAAAACAGAATAATTAAAGTTGCATGCTAAACCCCCAGCAGCACTTGCAGTATGTTAGCTGCCACACTGCACTGTAGTTGGCAGTGACAGACACAAAGACAGAGAAAGGAGAGGAGACAGGTCTGTGGTTCTCCTGCTGTAGCATGAAAGGCTGAGCTTGACTTTAGAGCAGTCCATCTCAGATCATCTCCCCTCACTGTCCACAACTACCACTGCGTCTGTCACACATCACAAAGGATGGCAGCGATCACAGCGCCGCCTGACGATCTATTTGTCCGTTTCTGGAAATAAAGACGCAGAGGAAAGTGAGGAAGTTGAAGGTCGCCACACTGTCACTGTTGATTGGCTGTAGAACAGAATGGGTCTAGACAGCCGCTTTATTTCATATTCCTCCATGTGTGTGCCCCTCAATGTCTAGTGTCAGACATTCACTGTAATAACAGATGGGTTGATGGGAAACTAGAGATGGTCTGAATGAGAGACGGTAGTTGCTTTTCTGACTGAATAGATGGTGATGGAGAATGTCAGGCCAGGCTAGCCTTCTCCATCTCTCTACTTCTGCACCCTTATCTTTCTGCTTCAGGGATCTACTAGTTGTATTGCAAGTGATCAAAGTAAGGGCACATTGTCCTATGTTGTGTCCATGAGGTCTGTATTGTGGGCTGTGTTGATATTCATGGCCCATGGTGGGTGAGTGGGTGGGTGAGTGGGTGGGTGGGTGAGTGGGTGGGTGGGTGAGTGGGTGAGTGGGTGGGTGGGTAACATAACTTTGTTTATCCCTGATTGATGTGGAGGTGGAGCGGCACTATGCGGCTGGCTGACAGCTTTACCGTGAGAAAGATGTACAGCTCTATTCCCCATCCGTCCTCTCCTCTCGTTACATACCCTGCTCTGGCCTTGAGGTTCCACCCTGCAAACCAATCAGCCTGCCTGCCTGTGTCAGCCCACCCAAATACATTACACCAGAGTGCCATCGCTACGGTGCTGCATCCCCTGTGTGTGTCACGTCTCCACACCAACCCTCCTTTATGCTCATAAGTGGCCCGGTGCTCATGATGCAGGGAAAGAGAGTGATGTTCGTGTGTAGAGCTGATCCAGCTTGGAGCGATCCTTTTGTGTAGGGCCACAGAAACTGGATGGTGACCATGTTCCCTGTCCAATCTCTTTTCATCTCTCTGATCCTCACAGCTTAACTTACCGCTGTCCCAGGAAATAGCTCTATTAGCCATTCCACTAATGCTGTCAAGAGGGGTTGGAGTGGGAATAAGATTGAGTAAAATAAAGAGAGAGAAATGTGGGTTAAAAGAGGGACAATGGGGTTAGATTATTTAAATCCAAATATCAAATCAAGTCAAAATATTGGTCACGTACACAGTTTTAGCAGATGTTATAGCAGGTGCAGCGAAATGCTTGTGTTACTAGCTCCTAACAGTGCAGTAGAAATGTCAAACAAGTACACAAATAATAATTAAACCTAGAAACAAGAACATCCATGTTTGAGGTTCAGGGTTAGAGGAATTACATTGGTTTAATGGCTGATGTTATGATTATCATGGAAGGAAAGGTGTAATGTGTTAATAACCAGCTCCGCCTCCTGTCCTCCCCAACACCCATCTCATATCCAAACAGAGAGACTCCTGGGTAATTACAGTGTTTTTCTGCCTATCATGTGAATAGGCTACACTCTACACCAGCTGTGGGGAGGGAGGGAGGGAGGGAGGGAGGGAGGGAGGGAGGGAGGGAGGGAGGGAGGGAGGGAGGGAGGGAGGGAGGGAGGGAGGGAGGGAGGGAGGGAGGGAGGGAGATTTAATGCCTCCCTTTGTATTGTGCCTGGATGTCCATATGGTGTCTTCATGACTGTCAGGCAGGTGCATTTTTGATTACCCAAATTGAAGGGGACAGCGTGTAATATTCAGTGGTGGAAAAAGCACCCAACTGTTAAACTTGAGTAAAAGTAAAAATACCTAGAAATAGAAAATGACTCAAGTAAAAGTGAAAGTCACCCAATAAAATATTACTTGAATAAAAGTCTAAAAGTATGGTTTTAATTGTACTTAAGTATCAAAAGTAAATGTAATTGCTAAAATACACTTGTATCAAAAGTAAAGGGAAAGTATATATAATTTAAAATTCCTTATAATAAGAAAACCAGATGGCACCATTTTCTTGTTTTTATTTATTTATTCATGGATAGCCAGCACACCAACACTTAGACATCATTTATCAATGAAGCATGTGTGTTTAGTGAGTCCTCCAGATCAGAGGCAGTAGGGATGACCAGGGATGTTCTCTTAATAAGTGAGTGAATTGGACCATTTTCCTGTCCTGCTAAGCATTCAACATGTAAAGAGTACTTTTGGCTGTAAGGGAAAATGTATGGGGTAGGAAGTATATTATTTTCTTGAGGAATGTAGTGAAGTAAAAGTAAAAATAGTCAAAGATATAAATAGTAAAGTAAAGTACAGATACCCCCAAAAACTACTTAAGTAGTACTTTAAAGTATTTTTACTTAAGTACTTTACACCCCTGGTAATATTAAGAAAAGTCATCCAGGGATGAGGAACTCTTTGTCTTGTTTTCCAGCCATGTTGTTTTTAGTGCATCACTGTCACTGCTGATTTCAGTAGCTAGGTTGTTGCCATGGGTGGGGTGTTCGTTCCCCCGCCCTGTGTGGTCGTGTCTTCTCCTCTAACCTGACCTCCACCTTGACACAATGGAGAGATCAGAGAGAGCTGGGTGGGAGAGGATAGCCCCTGTAGCCTCAACCTTAGCCTAAAGGTGTGCTGGGTTCTGCTGAGGGTTCTGATAGCAATGCTCCCAGGCTTTCCATCATGTCTGTACTTGTGACTTGTGATCACACATCAGGTTTATTTACTTATGCAGTTGAAAGAGAGGTCAGTGTTCGGCAGTATTCTCTGTTGCTCTGTGAGGGGTGGCCTAGTATAGTAAAGTATAGTATATTATCGTAAATGATAAACTGGGTGGTTTGAATTCTGATTGGCTGAAAGCTGTGTTATATGAGACAGTGCACCATGGGTATGACAAAACATTTATTTTTACAGTTCTAATTACTTTGGTAACCAATTTATAATAGCACCTCGGGGGTTTGTGGGATATGGCCAATATATTATTGCTTAATTATAGTATAGTAGTATAGAATATTATAGTATAGTGTAGTAAAGTATAAAATATTATAGTATAGTATAGTAAAGTATAGTATATTATAAGGGTTGGTGTGATGAGGCAGATGAGGCATGTGAGGTCCCTGGCTGGCAGCAGTGAGACACAAGGAATCCTCCAGTGATGATAAAGATAGGGCCCACCTCCTCAGGTTGGTACAGACATGAATGTCCAGGACAGGTGCATGTATACCTTATTTATGAGCACAGAGAGAGTATAGACACCCACACACCTGGACCAGGTGTGGATTACCCAGGTAACACAGCTAATGTCCTCAGGGAGCCCCTTTCACACAGACTCACAGCTACATGGAAACAGTGCTGTTCAAAGTTAGATGTTTGGAAATAGCACTCAAAGCTCTCTGCCAAAATTGAAAATCATTTGAAATAAATAGCTTTTCCTCCTCAGTTTATTAAGACGTTGTTGAAAATAGATTGCATTTTTTCTAATAGTGAAGTGTTATTTAAGTTTGCTTCCTGAATGGACTGCCTTCAATTCGAATTGACCCCCAGCCCTGGTATCAGTCAGCCAGAGGAGGCTGGTGGGAGAAAATGTGGGAGGATGGGCTCATTGTAATGGCTAGAATGGAATGGTATCAAACACATCAAACATATGGAAACCACATGTTTGACTTCGTTCCATTAGTCCCATTCCAACCGTCACAATGAATCCATCCTACTATAGCTCCTCCCAATAGCCTCTTCTACAGTCAGAGCACGTGTCTGCTAAGCCTCCTGGTCAATTAGGCCTCTTTATGAGTCCACAAACACCCTGCAGCTCTGCTCTGCCTTCCAGCTAGCTTTACAGGAGAGATGAGTCCCGTAACTGTCAGCTTTATGATTAGGACAACTGTTACTCATTTTAAAGGATATGTATGAAGCTGCATAGTCGCACGCCTCGCACAGATGAACACTATGTCTGCGGCTCTCTGTCAGTGCTGTTGGGACGTAGGAGTGCTGGGAGAGGGGTGTCAGTGGTCTGGCTGTGGTTCAGCACCTGTTCTCAGGACATTGGCGCGTGGTGTGAGGTCATCAGAACCAGATCTCCCACCGATCATATTTATTACATTCATCACAGAGACAGTTTGTTTTGGCAGGTGATCGCATCGGGGAGAGAGAGAAGAGCCGTTTTATTTGAGAAATGAAAGCAATGCTTTTAGCATGAAGCACTGTGTTGTGTTGTTCTATGCTCTGGGTCCATTTAGAGAGATCAGTCACTGTGGTTGGGCCTCCCTCAAACCATTCCCTCAACCACTGAACAATGATATTATAAGTATACAATTGGAAACGTTCAAGGAGCAGTGTAGAATCACTTGGAAAACCACAAAAAGAAAATGGCCGACTTCATTTCCATTTCTGTGGCAGTATAGGCTTATAGATTTTTTTGTGAAACCATGAGAAAACAAACACCGCGAGGAAACAAAGTGAATGGTTTGAATATTTGTTTTAGCTCTCAAAAGATCAAGGTACACACTTTAGGAGGATCATTTTTCCCTATGCATTCATTCATTATGTTTGACTGGTGGTTGCTGAAGGAGATTAATCAAAAGGGAGGTACCCACTGTGTCAAGATAGTAGCTACTACAACAATTGGATAACACGAAATTGGGGAGAAAAAGGGGTAAAAATTTGTAAAAAAAAAAAAATAATAATAATAATCTCCATCGTCACCATAATGACAAAGTAAAAGCAGATATTTAAAAGAAGAAAAAATATATAACACAATTACATAACTATTCAGACCTTTTACTCAGTACTTTGTTGTACAGCCTGTACAGCCTTACAGCCTCAGCTCTTCTTGGGTATGCCGCTACAAGCTTGTATTTGGGGAGTTTCTCCCATTCCTCTCTGCCGATCCTCTCAAGCTCTGTCAGGTTGGCTGGGGAGTGTCGCTGCGCAGCTATTTTCAGGTCTCTCCAGAGATGTTAGATCGGGTTCAAGTCCGGTCTCTGGCTGGGCCACTCAAGGATATTGAGACTTGTCCCAAAGCCACTCCTGCATTGTCTTGGCTGTGTGCTTTTGGGGTTGTTGTCCTGTTGGAAGGTGAACCTTCGCCCCAGTCTGAGTTCCTAAATGCTATGGAGTAGGTTTTGATCAAGGATCTCTATGTACTTTTCTCCCTTCATCTTTCCCTCAACCCTGACTAGTCACTCTGTCCCTGCCGCTGAAAAACATCCCCACAGATGGTGCCAGGTTTCCTCCAGATGTGACGCTTGGAATTCAGGTCAAAGAGTTCAATCTTGGTTTCATCAGACCAGAGAATCTTGTTTCATGGTTTTAGAGTCCTTCAGGTACCTTTTGGCAAACTCCAAGTGGGCTGTCATATGCCTTTTACTGAGGAGTGGCATCTGTCTGGCCACTCTACCATAAAGGCCGCATTGGTAGAGCGCTGCAGAGATGATTGTGCTTCTGGAAGTTTCTCCCATCTCCACAGATGAACTCTGGAGCTCTGTCAGAGTGACCATCTCCCCCGATTGCTCAGTTTGCACGGACGTTCAACTCTAGGATGAGTCTTGTTGATACTAAAGTCCTTCCATTTAAGAATGATGGAGGCCACTGTGTTCTTGGGGACCTTCAACACTGAAGAAATGTTTTGGTACCCTTCCCCAGATCTGTGCCTCGACACAATCCTGTCTCAGAGCCCTACAGACAATTCCTTTGTGGGACCTTTTATAGACAGGTGTTGGCCTTTCGAAATCATGTAAATTCAATAGAATTTACCAAAGGTGGAACCCAATCAAGTTGTTGAAACATCTCAAGGATGATCAATGCAAACAAGATGCACCTGAGCTCAAATTCGAGTCTCATAGCAAAGAGTCTGAACTCTTAATTAAATAAGGTGTTTCTGTTTAATATTTTTTATAAATTTGCAAAAAAATCTAAAAACACTGACAGGATGCTTTCAATTGTGCATCTATAAAAGTTTGAGAGGGTCTTGGGGGCCAAGAGGAATTTCTTCAGCCGCCTGAGGTTGAAGAGGCACTGTATGGGTGGACCATTTCAGATTGTCAGTGACGTGTACTCTGAGGAACGAAGATTTTCACTTTCTCCTCTGCGGTCCCGTTGATGTGGATAGGGACGTGCTCCCTCTGCTGTCTCCTGAAGTCCATGATCAGCTCCTTTGTTTTGTTGACATTGAGGGAGAATTTATTTCCTGACACCACTGCCAGGGTCCTCACTTCCTCCCTGTAGGCTGTCTCGTCATTGTTGGTAATCAGGATCAGCGTAGTGGAGGTGTTGTTTCCTACCTTCACCACCTGGGGAGGCACGTCAGGAAGTCCAGGACCCAGTTGCACAGGGTTCAGATCCAGGGCCCCAAGCTTAATGATGAGCTTAGAGAGCACCATGGTGTTGAAGGCTGAGCTATAGTCAATGAACAGCATGCTTACATGGGTATTCCTCTTATCCAGATGGGATAGGGCAGTGTGCAGTGCAATGGCGATTGCTTCCTCTTTGGCTCTCTTTGGCGGTATGCAAATTTAAGTAGGTCTAGGGTGTCAGGTAAGGTAGAGGTGAAATTATCCTTAACTAGTCTAAAGCACTTCATGATGACAGAAGTGAGTGCTACAGGGCGATAGTCATTTAATTCAATTACCTTTGCTTTCTTGGTTACAGGAACAATGGTAGACATCGTGAAGTGGGGACAGCAGACTGGGATAGGGAGAGATTGAATATGTCCGTAAACTCTCCAGCCAGCTGGTCTGCGCATGCTCTGAGTACGCAGCTAGGGATGCCTTCTGGGCCGGCAGCTTTGCAAGGGTTAACACGCGAGGGTTAACACGCTTAAATATCTTACGTTGGAGAAGGAGAGCCCACAGTCCTTGGGAGTAGGCCACGTCGGTGGCACCGTGTTTTCCTCAATGCGGGTGAAGAAGGTGTTTAGCTTGTCTGGGAGAAAGACGTTGGTGTCCTCAACTTTTCCCTTTGTAGTCCGAGATTGACTATAGACCCTGCAACAATGTCTGAGCCATTGAATTGCGACTCCAATTTGTCTCTGTACTGACGTTTTGCATGTTTGATTGCCTTACGGAAGGGATAACTTCACTGTTTGTATCCATATTTCCAGTCGCCTTGCTATGGTTAAATGTGGTGGTTTGCGCTTTCAGTTTTGCGTGAATGCTGCCACCTATCCACGGTTTCTGGTTTGGGTAGGTTTTAATAGTCACAGTGGGTATAACATATCCTCTAGTTTTCCTGATGAACTTAGTGACCATATCTGTGTATTCATCAATGTTATTCTCAGAGGCTACCAGGAACATATCAAAACAATCTTGAAGCATGAATTCCGATTGGTCAAACCAGCATTGAATAGACCTCAGCACGGGTACTTCCTGTTTGAATTTCTGCCTATAGGAGGGGAGGAGAAAAATAGAGTTGTGATCAGATTTTTCGAAGGGAGGGTGGGGGAGGGCCTTGTAGACCACTGAGTAGCAGTTGTACGATGTTTTTACAGAGTGTGTACTACAGTCAATGTGTCGGTAGAACTTTGGTAGTCGTTTCGTCAAATTTGCTTTGTTAAAATCCACAGCTACAATAAATGCAGCCTCGGGTTATGTGGTTTCCAGTTTGCATAAAGTCCAGTGTAGTTCTTTGAGGGACATCATAGTATCGGCATGGGGGGAAATATACACGGCTGTGACTATAACCGAAGAGAATTCTCTTGGGAGGTAATACAGTCGGCATTTGATTTGTGAGGCATTCTAGATCGGGTGAAACAAAGGACTTGAGTTTCTGTATGTTATTGCAATCACACCATGAGTAGTTAATCATGAAAAATACAACCCCACCTTTCTTTATTCCTATCTACGCAATGTGTTGAGAACCCAGCTGGTTGTATGGACAGGAACAGTATATCCCAAGTATATGTTACAATCCCTGGTGTCTCTCTGGAAGAAGGTCTTCACCCTGATCTTGTCTACTTTATTGTCCAGAGACTGAACATAAGCGAGTAATATACTCGGAAGAGGTGGATGGTGTGCACCTCCGAATACTCCGAATACCTCTTCTCCACCGGTTATGTTTTGGAGCAGCCTCTGGAATCAGTTATATTGCCCTGGGGGGTACAAACAAAGGATCCAATTAGTGAAAGTCGCATTCGTAATGCTGGTGAGTTACCACTTCTCTGATAAAAAAGTTATTTCTGGCTGTATGTAATAACACTGCAAAAATTCTGGGCTAATAATGTAAGAAATAACACACACAAAAAAACAAAATACTGCAAAGTTCCTTAGGCGCTAGAAGCAGATCTGCCATGACTGTTGGCGCCATTTTCCCTTGACAAACAGCAATCATGACATGTCTTAAAAAGGTAGAACATGAGTCAGCAATAGCAGTGGAATAACCTCATCGAGCGATAGCATTGTTCGGAGGCACACACACACACACACACACACACACACACACACACACACACACACTCCGCGCCCTCACCCCAGGGTGTAGGTTACCCGGACAACCTCATCATGAAGCTGTGGCGTTTCCCCCTTTCCTCTTCCTCCCCCTCTTCCTCCCCACTCTCCTGCTCCTCCCTCTCTTCCTTACCCCCACCACAATACCATGTCTCTCCCATACTCTCTCTTTTTCCTCCTCCTCATCCTCTTCCTCCCCACTCTCCTGCTCCTCCCTCTCTTCCTTACCCCCACCACAATACCATGTCTCTCCCATACTCTCTCTTTTTCCTCCTCCTCTTCCTCCCCCTTCTCCTCCTCCCCTCTTCCTCATTACATGGCCATGTCTCTCTCTCTCTAATCCTTTCAGTCCTGCGACCTGGCAGGAAACTCAGTTCTTTTGTCACTGATTTAAGATGTCAACGTTTCCTAAATTTTCTTTCAATTTTTCTGACAGTCTGGTAAAATGAATATCAATGCTAAGCTTTATCACAGGCTTCTGAAGCTAGTCTATTTTTTTGCCCAATGTGCTGTAAAATCCCTCTTTATTGTGAGATTATAAAATTATGATTTTCTGGCAGACATTAAATAAAGTTTTGCTTGACTGAATGTTGGTGTTCAACCTGTTTCTTTGTCAGCATATTTAGTCATTACAAATTGCTTGACTGTTACAAAGTACTGAAAAGAACAGAACACTGGTAATTGATGAAGCAACAATGTAACTAAGAGGTAAATGAACTACGTTGTGACATCATTCACCATGAGAACACTGGGTTTGTTTTACTTATCGAGCTCCACTGCTGGTCAGGGTCTTGTCCAGCAGCTTGTCATGCTCTGATTGGCTGAGGAGACCATTGTGATGAGGGCCCAATAAAGTTGAAGACAAAAGCATCCCTTGGCTCAGTTACTGCTCTCCCTCTCCCTCTCTCTCTGTCATTAAAACCTCTCCAGCCACTAAACCAATGAAGCCAATGAAAACACAATGCTACTTGTTTCTCCCACCATGCTTCTCTATGAGGGAGAGAGAGAGAGGAGAGAGAGAGGGGACAGGAGCAGGACGTAGGTCATTCAACAAGCTGTGACATGACAATGAGACGAGAGAGAGTCCCGGGGAGAGTCAGCGGAGACACTTTTGTTTCCTCTAATTGTGTTCAAATCTTGTCAGCCCGTTCTGCCAGTGCAGCCGTGCATGTCAACACACAGCTTGGCTACCGTGGACTCCAGTACAAAACACAGTGGAGATGTGGAGCATATCAATCTGTAATGTTGAACGTCTTTATTCAGTACCCGGCAGTGTCTCGTAGAGTTCTTAACTCACACCGCGCTATGCACAAACGTATTCCTGATGCGTGAAACTACATCTCTCCTTAATGGGACAGAGAAGTCTTATGTAGGAACAAATACAGACGATAAACGAATGACAGGGAATGTATAGTCTGGCCACAGTAACGTCTTACATCAAAATAAATAGCAGGAAAGTTAGAGGAGACTGACTGTGTTTTGTTGTTGTTGTCAGGACCTTTCATGATAGCAGGCTTATTTTAATCATTCTCCACAGGCCATGTTGGTGCTGACGCTAAACAGAAGCTAATGTGAGCCCCATTAAAAGACCCAGGGAGAGGGGGATTGAGTCTGCGCAGGCAAGCGGAAAAGCAACAGCCTGTTTTCACCCTCCCCCTCATTGTGCCCCTTGCCTCACTGTGTTATTACCCTCTCCTCCCCTCTCTCTATCTTCTCCCCCTCTCTCCCCTTCTCTACCCCTCTCTCTATCCACTCCCCTTCTCTCCATCCACTCCACCTCTCTCTATCCTCTCCCCCTCTCTCTATCCTCTCCCCCTCTCTCTATCCACTCCCCTCTCTCTATCCACTCCCCATCTCTCCATCCACTCCACCTCTCTCTATCCACTCCCCCTCTCTCTATCCACTCCCCCTCTCTCTATCCACTCCCACTCTCTCTATCCACTCCCCCTCTCTCTATCCTCTCCCCCTCTCTCTATCCTCTCCCCCTATCTTCTCCTCCTCTCTCTACACTCTCCCCCTCTCTCTATCCTTACCCCTCTCGCTATCCTGTCCCCCTCTCGCTCCCTCCTTCTCTCTCTATCCTGTCCCCCTCTCCCTATCCTCTCCCCCTCTATTTGTCCTCTCCCCCTCTCTCTATCCTCTCCCCCTCTCTCTATATTCTCTCCCACTCTCTCCCCCATCCCCCTCTCTCCCTCTCTGTCCCTCTCTCTATCCTCTCCCCCTCTCCCTATCCTCCCCCCTATCTCTCTCCCACCTCTCGCCCTCTCTCCCCCTCTCTAACCTCCATACTCCCCCTCTCTCCCTCTCTCTATCCTCTCTCCCCCTCTCTATCCATTCCCTCTCTCCCCTCTCCCTATCCTCCCCCTCTCTCCGTCTCTCTATCCTCTCCCTCTCTCTATATTCCCATTGTCCCTCTCTATCCTCCCTCTCTCCAATTCTCTATATCCTCCCCACCTCTCTCGCTCTCTCTATCCTCCCCTTCTCCCTATCCTTTGCACTCTTTCACTCTCTCTATCCACACTCTCTCCCCCTCTCTTTATCCTCTGCCCCTCACTCTTTCCTCTCTCCCCCTCTCTATCCTCCCTCCCCCCTCTCCCTCTCTCTATCCCCCCTCTTTCCCTCTACCTATCCTCTCCCCTGCTCTCCCTCACTCTATCCTCTCTTCCCTTTTCTATCCTCCCTCTCTCCCCCTCTCTCCTTCTCTCTATACTCTCACCCCCTCCCTATCCTCTTCCTCTCTCGCTCTCTCTCCCTCTCTCTATCCTCTCCCTCTCTCTCTCTCGCTCTCTCTCCCTCTCTATCCTCTCTCTCTCTCTCTCCCTTTCTCCCCTCTCTCCTTATCTCCCCCTCTCTCACTCACTCTATCCTCTCCTCCTCCCTCCCTCCCTCTCTCCCCCTCTCCCTCACTATATCCTCTCCCTCCCCCTCTCTTTCTCTGTTTTCTCTTTCTGCTTTCTCCCTCTTTCTCCCTGTTCTTCTTAGTGACTTCATGCATGTGATGTTGACAGGAAACATTGTTTGCCTTTTTACATGGCTTTTTGGCTGGTTTGTAGGGTTTACTTGTGCAGGTTTACTTTATTCTGGCTGGGCTAGAGACCAGATGGCTAGCTTTGAGACACATTCTTGGGTTGTGACACAGAGACCTGGGACACCAGAGGGTTGTTCATGAGAGAGAGAGAGAGAGAGAGAGAAAGAGAGAGAGAGAGAGAGAGAGAGAGAGAGAGAGGGGGGGGAGAGGGAGAGGGAGAGGGAGAGAGAGGGAGAGAGAGGGAGAGAGAGAGAGAGAGAGAGAGAGAGAGAGAGAGAGAGATGTAATGTTTACTGTTTATTGTTGTTGTTTTTTTCACTTTGTATATTATCTACCTCACTTGCTTTGGCAATGTTAACATGTGTTTCCCATGCCAATAAAGCCCCTTGAACTGAATTGAATTGAGAGAGAGAGAGGCGATGGCCACACATTTTCTACATGAACCTAGAGAAGAGTCCCCTCAGCCAGCTGGTTCTGGGGCTCTGTTCAGAAATACAAACAGATCCCACAGAGCCCCAGGACAGAAACACATTTAAACCGAACCAAATTATGAGACAGCAAAAATATAACTATTTGACACACTGGAAAGAATCAACCAAAAAGCAAAGATTCGTGGTCCGTTGCCATGAGAAAAGGGCAACCAGTGGAGCACAAACAACATTGTAAATGGTGAGAGAGAGAGAGAGAGAGAGAGAGAGAGAGAGAGAGAGAGAGAGAGAGAGAGAGGGAGAGAGAAAGAGGGAGAGAGAGAGAGAGAGAGACTGACAGTCTCCTCTGTGTCCCAGGGAGATGACGTGACTGCATTTAGTATTTCACATCCACTCCCTACAGAATCTGCCCGTGTGTCCCTGTCCATAAGTCTCTCCCTCTATGTCATGGTTCGAACCCCCTGTCTGAGGCCTTAGACATTCACTATATCTTGTGTATCTCCTGTCTACTGTATGTGTCAGACTGTCTAGCGGGGGTGAAAGCTCGACGTTATGTTCCTGTGATTTACTGTGTGCCTGAGAGATAAATCATAATGACGTGTTAGTTCTACCTGTTCCAATGTTAACAACATTATCTTCTGATGTACAGCTATTAACAGAGATTTATTGCACATTTGTAGCTTTTAAGAAACAGATGGAGTAAATGTTCACATGCCATTTGTCAATTTCTGAATAGTGAAATATTTCATTAGATGCAGTGTATTAGTGTTGCTTGATGTGAGCATTAATAGTCTCATAAGGATGGTTATGGTCTGTGTTGTGCGTCTAGAGCCGCACCGCTCCCTCAACGTCCAATCAGAGATGATTTGCGGGCTCCCATTGCAGCTGGAGGAGTACAGTGACATCAGTATGAATTGTTACTTCCTCATGACTCCAGGTCATCTCCCTCTGTGTACAAATATTTCAGTCTGAGACAGCTTGAGATGTAGTCTGTCCTCCTCCCTCACCCCACTTCCTGCTCCGTCCTCCAGCTAATGCTAAGTACTGTATCTGTCACGGCCACTGGATTCTGTATATCTCCCAAGAGGACCACAACGTAGGATACAGACGATCCTCTTCTTTCTCAATAAACCCACGGTGTGACACAGAGGCCTCACCATTCCACATGATGTACAGTATCTCTGTGAGTCACGTGACCAACATTACATCCTGTATCACTCATACACTAGTTCCTTTCTACAGGAAGTAGGGGGAAAAAAGACACAGTTATTCCATCGGAGAGGAAGTGATAGAAAGAACATAATAAGCCATAGGTAGTCCTATCAGTCTGTACCACTGGGCTTCTGCTCACCCACTGGTCTGGTGTCTACAGAGAGGAAGTGATAGAAAGAACAGAATAAGCCATAGGTAGTCCTATCAGTCTGTACCACTGGGCTTCTGCTCACCCACTGATCTGGTGTCTACAGAGAGGAAGTGATAGAAATAACAGAATAAGCCATAGGTAGTCCTATCAGTCTGTACCACTGGGCTTCTGCTCACCCACTGGTCTGGTGTCTACAGAGAGGAAGAGATAGAATGAACAGAATAAGCCATAGGTAGTCCTATCAGTCGCACCACTGGGCTTCTGCTCACCCACTGGTCTGGTGTTTACAGAGAGGAGAGAGGAACCTGTACTAGGAGATGCTGATGTAAATCAATGCTGTCAGCCAGACAGTCTACTCATTCCAGTCTACCAACCTCTCTATCCCTCTACATTCCATCCCTCTACATTCCAGTCTACCAACCTCTCTATCCCTCTACATTCCAGTCTCCTAACCTCTCTATCCCTCTACATTCCAGTCTCCCAACCTCACTGTCCCTCTACATTCCAGTCTACCAACCTCTCTATCCCTCTACATTCCAGTCTACCAACCTCTCTATCCCTCTAAATTCCAGTCTACCAACCTCTCTATCCCTCTACATTCCAGTCTACCAATCTCTCTATCCCTCTACATTCCAGTCTACCAACCTCTCTATCCATAAACATCCCCTTTCCTTACGAAGGACACCGCGGTCACCAGTTGTACCTTCATTCAGCTCAGATAGAGGCTCACATATCTAATGCCCAGTGGTGGAAAAAGTACCCAAGTGTCATACTTGAGTAAAAGTAAAGATACCTTCATAGAAAATAATTCAAGGGAAAGTCACCCAGTAAAATCCTACTTGAATAAAATATACTTAAATATCAAAAGTACATGTAATTACTAAAATATACTTAAGTATCAAAAGTAAATGTGTAAATCATTTAAAATTCCTTATATTAAGCAAACCAGACGGCACTATTTTCTTGTTTTTTAAATGCATAGCCAGGGGCACACTCCAACATTCAGACATCATTTACAAATGAAGCCTGTGTGTTTAGTGAGTCCACCGGAAGAGGCAGCCGGGATGACCAGGGATGTTCTGTTGATTTGTGCGTGAATTGGAGCGTATTCCTGTCCTGCCAAGCATTCAAAATGTAACAAGTGCTTTTGGGTGTCAAGGAAAATGTATGTTGTAAAAAGTATAAGATTTTCTTAAGGAATGTAGTGAAACAAAAGTAAAAATAATCAAAGATATACATAGTAAAGTACAGATACCTCAAAAAATGACTTAAGTAGTACTTTAAAGTATTTTTACTGAAGTACTTTACACCACTGCTGATGTCTGTAAACTGGTTCACAGCCCCCAAACAGACACAAAGGTACCTAAACCCTCCAGACATTTTGGGATTGTCTTGAAAGCGTTGAAAGGACTCTATCCTGGCTCTGACTCAAAGTGATTTGTGTTTATCTTTTCTAAACACCTTGGAGACGCGACTCCCACTACAACCTGACAAAAGTCAGGGAATTTAAAGAAACCTTTCAGAGTAAATAGATGGATGATTCCTCCTCCGAGGACAGAGGGTGAATGGTAAAAGGATGAGAGGAGTGAGCAGGGTGAAGTATGGTCAGGATACAGGGACTTCTTTGCTTCAGTCAGTCCAAGGTGACTCTGCAAATGATTCTTCACAAGCTTTATTTTCGCATGATATTATAGAGTCCTGCCATAAGAGTTGTCAGGCAGTGGAATATACCAGTGCCGTTTAAGATAATGGAGGCAATTTCTGAGCATGGCCTTATTTCTATTACAGCCTGTAGGATGACTGTCGTTCATATTCCATTCACCCAGTTCAATGTAACAGCGTTAGGTTTAGGCTACTACATGATGCTCTAATTTTCCCTGTACCCATCATGAGGTTGTTACAACCTACACTATGAATGAAAGTTTACAACGTAGGGGCACACAGGTCGAGAGACAAATTTGAGGTGACAGTGACATTTACATACCGCCTTGCACACTCTTGCCTGCATCTAGCTGATCTAGGGTGTAATCATTAGTCCAACAGTGGTAAACGAGAGTTCCTATTGGTCAAGTTCAGGTATGTTTATTCTTATTTTGTTCCATTTGCTTCTGTTTAAGAAACGTATTTCAACAGAATCGGCGGAATGAATACACACCTGATCACGCGTAAACACAGTTCACTCTCATAGCAGCCACATTGTATTCCTTCTCATCCCTTCGCTTGTGGACTTCAACGCACAACACATCAGCTGTATGTGATCAGGCGAAACAACCTTCCAAGCTAAACCGCTACACACAGCCTACATCGTTGTCACCATATTAGCTGAAGCAACGTCATAGTCAGCACAGCTAATAGAACTAACACGTTAGTTAACCCGCTACAATCAGGCAGTAACGTTAGTGTATAGTGAGTAAACAGTTACACCAGCGGGCCCCCGTGGATAAATAGATTAGTAAAACCAAAAGCTTACCTTGACTTGGAAGAGTTCCAGTGTTGTGTTGGATAGTCATAGCCAGCTAGCTAACATAGCATCCCTCTTTTTGAGCAGGGTGTTTCTGTAGGCTAAACTAGCTAGCTGCATTTGCTAGCTAAGTAAGTGAAACTGAAAGTTTAAAAAAAATTGCAATCTCTATCTCTATTTCTCTCTTGCTTCTCCTTCATTATGATTAAATTAATTTGTTCAGAACTGTTCAAATATTGTCTTTCTCTCTCTTTGAGTCAACTACTCAACACATTTTCTGCACTGCAGTGCTAGTTAGCTGTAGTTAATGCTTTCAGTACGAAATTCATTCTCTGATCCTTTGATTGGGTGGGCAACATGTCAGTTCATGATGCAATAGCTCTGACAGGTTGGAGGACGTCCTCCAGAAATTGTCATAATTACTGTGTAAGTCTTTGGAAGAGGCTGAGAACCAAGAACTTCCTAGGTTTTGAAGTCAATGTAACCAGAGGAGGGAGGAAGCTAGCTGTCCTCTGGCTACACCATGGGGCTACCCTACAGAGTGCTGTTGAGGATACTGTAGACCTTCTTTGCAAAATAGAGTGTTTTAATCAGTTATTTGGTGACATGGTTATATTTTGTTTAGTTTCATCTTAAAAAGGATAACTTTTTAAATGTTTTACCATTTAGATTTGTATGACATTCACTGAGGATCGTCCTCCCCTTCCGCCTCTGAGGGCCTCCACTGGAGTATACGTTCCCTAGAGGCATGTTTCTCTGGGGAGGAAGATAACGTTCTTGTTTTTCTGTCTTTGGGCTGTATTTGCCTCTCAATGGGGAGTATCTTTTTCCAGGGGGAAAGTTTTTTGTTTTATGTCATCTTGTTTTGTGAAGTGATAGGGTGGGAATGAAATGCATTAAATAGCCTCAGCCAGGGGGAAGAGAATGTGGGCTACCTCGCCAGGCCCGGCATGTGTGTCACCCTCTCAGTCACCTCTGGGCTGGGGCGGCCCGGGCTTTGTGAAGGCTCCAACACGCCTGAAAGGGACACACAGCATGCGGTCTGCAGGGTACCAAAGTCCCGCTCCACACACACACCACACACATATCACAAAAACAGAAGAAACGTCCACAAACTCCCTTTGAATATTAAAAAGAAAAGAGACTTATCAGGAAGAATAGGACAGAAAGAGGAGAGGAGAGAAGATGGCCTCTCCATTGAGCTGGCTGGGGAGAGAGAGAGAGAGGGGGAGAGAGGATGGCCTCTCCATTGAGCTGGCTGGGGAGAGAGAGAGAGGGAAGATGGCCTCTCCATTGAGATGGCTGGGGAGAGAGAGAGAGAGAGAGGGGGAGAGAAGATGGCCTCTCCATTGAGATGGCTGGGGAGAGAGAGAGAGAGAGAGGGGGAGAGAAGATTGCCTCTCCATTGAGCTGGCTGTGGAGAGAGAGAAAGGGGGGAGAGAAGATGGCCTCTCCATTGAGCTGGCTGGGGAGAGAGAGGGGGGAGAGAAAATGGCCTGCCCATTGAGCTTGCTGGGGAGAGAGAGAGAAAGGGGATGAACGCCACCATGCACATTGTATATAGTGTTGATCACAGTGAGCCCCTCATTAAGATCCCATCATACACTAGGGGAAACACTAGCTGTGGACGTGGAGAGTCTGAGGAGAGTCTGCAGGGGTGCGAGGAGGATTTGGCTGGACTGTAGGGTGATACTGTATCAAGAAAGCCAGTCTAATTTGCTGTCCAGGGTCTAATTTGCTATTCTTTTTTTTGGGGGGGGGAGCTGCTTTGGCACCTTTTCATCTCTGAGTTTAATTCTGAAATGCCATTGGATCTCATAGTTCTCTCTGCATGGTGCTTTAGAACCGTTTTCTCAAGTTGAACCTGTATTTGAAAGAATAGGTCTGTCACCAATTAAGCCAAGGTGGATCCTTCTCTTTGTGTTGAAAGTGTCAGGCAATGACATGGTTACTGAACTGTATGTTGGATACTGGTACTGGACACATTGCTTGACACTGGGATCTTAAACTACCGCTGGACTACTCAGATTTGGGAATATCGGAGTAGGACCTGGACGTGAGTTGTTGCTGTTGACGTGGCTGTGAAAAGGATCCATCCCAGTGGGATTGGTCTGGTTCTGTGTTATTACAGCAGGCACCATGCAGCCTGTATCTCTGCTGGTGGTGATGTTGGCCATGCTGGTGATGCTGGGGGTCTTCCCTCATAAGGGTCCTCATCATGGGGCCCCTCGCCACGCTGGTCTGTGGAGCTCTCCGCCCAACTGGTGTAAGAGACAGCAGGGGAAGACTCAGGGGCCCCACCAAGACCCCCTACCTCTGAGACACCACGGCAGCAAGACACACAAATGTAACCACATCTTCCACAGTAAGTCTAACCAAATGATTTGTGCATTCTATCGAAGGATGGAGAAGCCTGGAGCTTTTACAAATTAATTGACCCCAAACTTTGGCTTGAATCTCCTGACATCACATGCATCCCTTTTCCTACTAATTGAGGACGATGTTTGAGTTATTGTAATCATCACAAGTCTCCTGGAGTGGGATGTAGGGAAGGGTGGAAACGTTGGCTGTCCTTTCATGTTTTCTCTTCATGGAGGTTGTGCCAAGGAAAGGAGAAATGACTGTGTTGTTAAAAGCACTCTACTGTCTCCTCTCCCGGCTCACTGCTGTCACAGCCAAGACAAATATGTTATTTTTTCTGCCTCTGTGCTGTTCTGATCAAGGTCGCCTGCTCTGCGATAGAGAGGAGATATGCGCGGGTGAGGCTGCCTGTTTAGAGAGAAGCTCAGTGATTGTCATCTGATACTGTATGGATGGATGGATGTCATTGGCAATTGAGAGGAAACAGAGCAAATTTGCTCCAAGTCTAATGTCGATAGCAAAACGGAAAAAAACAAATATTTTCAGTATTTGTTTAAATGATATCTGAGCTACTGTCTGCTTGTGTTGTGTTTGGTTCCTTACTTCTTAGCATTAAACTCAAATCGTTTAAATCAGAGTTGTCTTTATACTATGTTAGTCCCATTCAAATCTGGACCTCGAAGCTAGTTCCACTTTTTTTCATTCTTCCCCTCTAATCAGGGACTGGTTTAGACCTGGGACACCAAGTTCCCCTCTAATCAGGGACTGGTTTAGACCTGGGACACCAAGTTCACCTCTAATCAGGGACTGGTTTAGACCTGGGACACCAAGTTCACCTCTAATCAGGGACTGGTTTAGACCTGGGACACCAAGTTCCCCTCTAATCAGGGACTGGTTTAGACCTGGGACACCAAGTTGGATGATGCTCGGATGGAGTAGGGGGTGATGATGCATCATAGTAGACACAACATTACATTGTAACTGTAGCTACCTGAGTTTTGTAGGATTTTCCTTCTTCACTTTCTAAAATAATCTTCAACATATCTGCCTGCAGTCAGTGAATGCCTCTCCCAATGCCAGTCCTCTCAGTCAGACCCTATGTTGCTGGTCTCAGTGAAGCCAGTCAGTGAATGCCTCTCCCAATGCCAGTCCTCTCAGTCAGACCCCATGTTGCTGGTCTCAGTGAAGCCAGTCAGTGAATGCCTCTCCCAATGCCAGTCCTCTCAGTCAGACCCCATGTTGCTGGTCTCAGTGAAGGCCTCTCCCAATGCCAGTCCTCTCAGTCAGACCCCATGTTGCTCGTCTCAGTGAAGCCAGTCAGTGAATGCCTCTCCCAATGCCAGTCCTCTCAGTCAGACCCCATGTTGCTGGTCTCAGTGAATGCCTCTCCCAATGCCAGTCCTCTCAGTCAGACCCCATGTTGCTGGTCTCAGTGAAGCCAGTCAGTGAATGCCTCTCCCAATGCCAGTCCTCTCAGTCAGACCCCATGTTGCTGGTCTCAGTGAAGCCAGTCAGTGAATGCCTCTCCCAATGCCAGTCCTCTCAGTCAGACCCCATGTTGCTGGTCTCAGTGAAGCCAGTCAGTGAAGGCCTCTCCCAATGCCAGTCCTCTCAGTCAGACCCCATGTTGCTCGTCTCAGTGAAGCCAGGGTCCATAATCGCCTGTATGTTTCAGTCTTGTACTGTTATCTCCTGTTGGCGCCAGGTAAAGTTAAAATTCCATTTGGAACTATTCAGCTGAGCAGCCCGTGGCAGAACCAGGGCAATTAAAGGATTTGGTGGCAGCCTGGCAGGAGCAACACACTGTAGAACACTGAGACTGGCTTTAAAAAAAGAGCAGAATCACATTTGAGACCTAAATGGAGAGGAATGAATGAGACTGAGAAAGAGAGGAGATAATCTGAATGTCATTATGGGCTCCTGTTCATTATATTCCTCATTCTACATAGAATGAGGCATAACTATATAAAATCAACACATTGTACACAAAGGGGTGGATAGGCTACAGTTGTTCTTATGGTATAACAATATATTTTCATTTTCGGATGTATTTATTTAGTCTGTGTGTTGTCAATAATGGCTAGATCGCGGATAAAGATGGCGATATGCCCATGATGGTAGAGTTCCACTAACTCTCACTGGAGGGCGGTGTTGGGTAACTAATACGACCTCAAAGGAGAGGGCCTGAGCTGAAATTATAGGCTCTGTATGGGCTATGAAATTACGTTTTATTTAGATTCTTAATTAATGCAATCAATGTAATTTTTTTCATGAACCTTTTACATAAAACATTTACTCATAAAATTAATCAAATTCAACCATCTTTATTCATGAATATCTGTCATCTCTGGAGTATTGTCTAAAATCACAGACTAGACTATGTTTCACTATAATTAATTAAATGTTAAAAAAATAAAAAATAAACATGGTAAACTGCATTGAAAAGACAATGACAACATTTTGTAAATCTATTTTGAGTATATTTTATCTTATCATGTGGAAAAACAATAGGCCTACAAGAAATAATATACCACTTGGATAGTCCAAGTGGTATATTATTTATTGTAGGCCTATTGAAGGTTTTGCCCTGTAAATACGGTAAATTCGATTTAGGTTACGATTTTCTCGTTTAGCTAATCTTACACATTTTAAAGTAGATTATATAATATTTGATCGTAGTTAAGAGAAACCTAGTTCCAGGATAATCGGCCCTAAAGTGAATTTTAATTGACTGATTAAGATTTGTATCTCGCCCAAGCAGTAAACCAAAGCATGGGATTGGGAGTGTAGAACACCTAGTTCTATTGCCAACAGCGCTCTTTTGTCTTACTGTACGAGAACTAGGCTTTAGTCGTCCATTGCACCCAAACATGTCATGATTTGAGTGCATTCATTTTGATAGAACATTTTATTATATAGGTTTTAGGCTAATACTTGTATTTTTGTTTGTTCTATTCTATATTGTAGTATATATTATATTAAGTCAACCAAACCAGGTTGTATGTTCTATTCTATTCTATATTGTAGTATATTATGTCCTACTATATTCTACTATTATTATTATTATAATACATATGATTATTGTTATTATTTGTGTCATAATTATGATTGTTGTTGTTGTTATTATTATTGTTAATATTATAATAATAATTATTATATACTATTGCTTAGTATAACATCCAGATTTGTAAGAACAGGGAAAGATCTACCGTCCATACACATAGGCTACCTACAGGTTTACCACATGCATGGGAATTGTGAATAACAACCATAACTGTAGTGTGCTCGACTACATATATAAATGTTAACACTCACCTCCGTAACTGAAAATAGTTGACAGCTGATCTGCGCTGCGCTCTCCAATCCAGCCTGGAAGAGGTTAAATTTCTTCAATTGGAAAAACCAATTGTAAGCTTCTTGAAGGGGGAGAATGGCACATACTATTTGACGAGGCATTCAGCTCCAGTGAATGAAGCGCTGTGCATGTGAATTTGAATCCCCCTGCCCGAGGTGAAGGGGTCCGCGGTGCACACAGGGGATTCGAAAACTCAAATACGATTTTGTGGAGCAAAACTTGAGTAACCCAAGGGCCAGTGAATTTATGGAAAAGTAGGAGTGATCCGCGACCAATGGACCCAGGTTACAGTCTCCAGACTTTGTCCTAGCTAAACCAGGAGAAAAGAAACTTCTGAAGTTCCCGTTGTCAAGTGACAGATTCAAAAACGGACCGAAATGATGTGACTTCAAGCACCCATTATCTCTGAGGGGTTTGCAACGGACGTCCACTGATTTTCTTTTGGCACAAATTACATTGTGGTGATTTCTCTCTGGATTGTTGTCTGTAATTTCCTTACTTTAATATCCATATGAATGGAAAATGGTTATTTGAATTGGATTATACAGATGCCCGTTAAACGAGAACGCAAAACGGGACGTCAAACTCCAAGAAGCGATAGAACTGTTCTAAACATCTACCTAGCTAAATAACACGTAAAACAATCATCGAAACTTGCTTCCATCGCTTTTGGATATCACGTCAGTTTATAACTATTGATACAGCGCAGAGCACGCGCGTCCTATTCCCATTTTGCGGGTAGTTTGTTCTCACAGATATTTTTTTCTCCACAATTCATGGAATACTACGTTTGAGACGTCACCTATATTGGAATAACATTTCATTATTATGCCAATATCAACAAATCATTAACTATTTGATTAAGTAATTTTCGCGGAATTCTGAAAACAGTTTTTTAATTGACATCAAGATTATGAAGGAGTGGATTGTTGAAGTATTTCACGAATAATTTGGATAAATCAAGCAATATTCTCAGACGAGAAACGTTGAACAATGACGCCAACTTCTACTGGGATTGCGGTTTTACTTGGAATTCTCCATGTGTGCTCAGGTAGGCAACTGATCATTCCCAGGATGCTTTGTATTTGGACAGGTCACTTGGATCGGACATTTGGTATGAATATAAAATGAATATTATGTAATTGAATGGCACAACTAATTTTACTGCGTAATCTATCCATTATAGGCCATACTGTATGATAATAAATTGTACCAACCCTCGTTGGTAAGAAAAATATCCTAGGTCTATCATTTTTCTATAACAAGTAAATGATGAAAGTGTGAAACAGAACTGTGAACCTAAACATTTAAAATCAGTGTTGGGGCAAAATGTTTTTTGTTTTTTTCTTTACTGGCAAGGGGTGTAGACAGCACATTGTTTCGTTTTCGTTTGTTAGGCTATATAATGTGAAATAAGCCTACACATTTTAAAATCAGAAGAAAATTCAGGAATGAATAGGCTATGAATGAATCTACAGAAGTGGCAATTAAATACACTTCAAACAGCAAGAGCTTCAGATGGTAGTTTCAAGTACTGTAGTCCCTGTTCTTATTTCTCTTTAAGACCGACTAAATCATACAATAACATGCAAAGTGCTGATAGGCCTATATGCCTACATCTCTTGGCATGAACAGCATGATCAATCAAATACAATAAACATGTATTGGTCACATACACATATTTAGCAGATGTTATTGGGAGTGAAGCGAAATGCTTGTGTTCCTCGCTCCAACAGTGCAGTAATATCTAACCATTAAAAATCACCGCCTACTGAAGAGTACATCAGGTTACACAGTGCTGGTGACACTGCAAACTGTCTGCTGCTCTTGACTGCAAACAGTCGACTTTCAGGGCTGGATGAGAGGGCGGACTAGCTTTCTAACCCTGAACGGATTGAACCGTGTGCAGTATGCAGACCTATCACAGTGATTCCTGTGGGAGGCCCTCATCACTCAGACAGACGTTGGTGGACCTTGTGGAGGTTGGGGTGCAGTGTTTGTCTTGATGATAGTGGTGTTCACTAGTTACCACACCCACAAAGTAAAAATTGGCTGTATCTGAAAAATTCCTTGAAAACAAAAATAGCTTTTTGAAGGTTAAGGGTAGGCATAAGGTTATCACTGTGACAAAGTCCTGTACTGAAGGTAAGGGTTAAGGTTAGGATTAAGTTTAAAATCCCATTTTAAGAATAGAAAATGTAGGAATTGACAGGCTTTATGCCTTTGTGGCTGTGGTAACTAGTGTCGTACTTACACCAGCTCATTTGTGTTCTGTTTGGACATGACACTGATGGGTGGCCAGTTTTACATTATGACTTATAATTACTCTTATTCTGTTGCAACTACTGTGTAGCTTTGTGTGGTGCTGTAGGAACCTGTTCTACTTGTCTAAATGAAAATGCCTATATACAATGTGGCATTCATTTCATTCATACACCATTTTGCTGGTGGCATTTTGGCATCAAAGACATTGTTCAGCAATCCATAACTCAGACATAATACTTGTTTTATTCTATTGGCTGCTGTTTGGTTTGTGTCTCGTCAGACTTTCTCGTTGTGTTGCTTTAGCAAAGGAGTGATCTCAGGAGCAGTTGTGACATAACAGCCACACAACACTGCTGGCTGGACTTTCCAGGTCAGTTCCTCATACACATCCCAGAGTGAGGTACACTACATGACCAAAATGTGGATGTGGAGACCTGCTCGTCGAAACATCTCATTCCAAAATCATGGGCATTAATATGGAGTTGGTCCCCCCCTTTGATGCTATAACAGCCTCCACTCTTCTGGGAAGGCTTTCTACTAGATATTGGAACATTGCTGCTGGGACTTGCTTCCATTCAGCCACTAGAACACTGGACACTGATGTTGGGCGATTAGGCTTGGCTCGCAGTCAGCATTCCCATTCATCCCAAAGGTGTTCGATGGGGTTGAGGTCAGGGCTCTGTGCAGGCCAGTCAAGTTCTTTCACACCAATCTCGAGAAACCATTTCTGTATGGACCTCGCTTTGTGCACGGGGACGTTGTCATGTGGAAACTGGAAAGGGCCTTCCCCAAACAGTTGCCAAAAGTTGGAAGCACAGAATTGTCTAGAATGTTATTGTGTGCTGTAGCGTTAATATTTTCCTTCACTGGAACTAAGGGGCCCGAACCAGGTAAAACAGCCCCAGACCATTGTTCCTCATCCACCAAACTTTACAGTTGGCACTGTGCATTCGGGCAGGTAGCGTTCTCCTGGCATCCGCCTAACTACTGGCCATGTAGTGTATGTTGATGGTGTGTCCACATACTATTGGCCATGTAGTGTATTTTACCATCTCATTCTAACTGCAACATGAAGCAGTTTCACAGAATGTAACTGATGTCATTCCAGTTGATTCTAAACTCATGAAAGGTAGCCTACTAATGAAAGAAACAGCTATGACTTCCAGTCTCCTTTTGACTTCAGTGGATTATAGCTTCAGTTGGCCGATGTAATTACATCTAAATCTCAGGTAATTGTTTTCCAGTTTAAACCTGGCAGAATATTATAGCCTACCTGTACTTAATGGTTAGTATTCTGCCTAATATGCGTTAAAACACTTACTCTTTCAGCAGATCATGAATTTAGAAGTAAATGAAGAAATGATATGGCTGGGTATGATAGTGATAATAATTTAGCAGATTGACTCGATAAAAACCTGGTAACTGAAACTGAAAGGGAAGTTGTAAAGATGTTGACGGTGCTAGGGGAAAGGTTTGATTTATATTTTGCCTTGCAAACACAGAGGTCAATAAAACCAAGCATTACATAATGCTCTGTGATTGAAATTCAGGGCGGTTTATGTGCGCCTCTGTCAGACTCAGTATCTGAAGAGGACATTGTCATTTCTGAGCCCGCAGGCTCATTCCTCTTGCTGATTGGTTTCCTGAATTGTATCCTTGTTTTCTGTGGTGCTAAGTGAGCTGTTACCGAGAGAGAGAGAGAGAGAGAGAGAGAGAGAGAGAGAGAGTCTATTCCATTTGCTTTGGCATTGTAATCATATGTTTCCCATGCCAATAAAGCCCTTTGAATTGAATTGACTTGAGAGAGGCAGAGAGAGATTGGTGGTAGAGGTGGTGGTGGGAACTCTTGCAGGCGCCAGTCATTGGTGTGAGGAAACAGTGTACCGCTTTAACAAGAGCCTGCAGGGATAGAGGTCAGGGTTCACATTTCAGCCTCCATGGCAATGCAGAGCAGGACTGATTCTCCTTGGGCTGCTGGGGCTGTGTCAGGAATGCTCCTGCCTGAACTAGGATCTCCCCCTCCAGACACCATGGTTTCTAATTACAGGTCGCACTTGGACTGGGTCTGGAGATTTCTGTGTAATTTTGGGACGGACGGACGGACGGACGGACGGACGGACGGACGGACGGACGGACGGACGGACGGACGGACGGACAGACAGACAGACCTATGATGTTGATATGAATCATTAACCCATTACATGTGTTCTTGTTGCTGCCAAATGAAATGAACTATGTGTGCTGGGTAAATCTGACAGTCTTGTGGACATGTGTTACTCGAAAAGCCACGATTGCTGACAGTCATTATAGATTATTTGAATATCGCTGAGATATTCAACAATTTGGTCAGTTCCATGTAATTATATCTGTATTGTTTCTACATTATCATTGAACCATCTTCATTACTTGCACTTTATGGTCATCATAAGGTAAGGCTTGTCAGTGAGGTAGGGAGAGGGGGAGGGAATGAGGGAGAGGGGGAGGGATGGAGAGGGGGGAAGGGAGGGGAGGGAGGTAATCTTTACCTCTCCCAGAACCTATGATGACTTGCTGGTTGCCGTCTGGCTCTGTCAGAGGTAGTAGGTTGATAACCACGTCCATCACGTGGTCCCCTGTTATCAGATGATTCATCCTTTTGCCAAACACTAAATGGCTCTTATCTCAGCCTGCTATCTGTCCTCCTATCTCAGCCTGCTATCTGTCCTCCTATCTCAGCCTGCTATTGGTCCTCAGAGTTCTCCTATCTCAGCCTGCTATCTGTCCCCCTATCTCAGCCTGCTATCGGTCCTCCTATCTCAGCCTGCTATTGGTCTTCAGAATTCTCCTATCTCAGCCTGCTATTGGTCCTCAGAATTCTCCTATCTCAGCCTGCTATTGGTCCTCAGAGTTCTCCTATCTCAGCCTGCTATTGGTCATCAGAGTTCTCCTATCTCAGCCTGCTATTGGTCCTCAGAGTTCTCCTATCTCAGCCTGCTATTGGTCCTCAGAGTTCTCCCCACCAGACCTTACTCACCTTGATGATACTGTAAACATCCTGCTGGACTGAAGGTCAAGAGCTGCACTTCCCCATTCAAAACAATAAATTGGAGTCATTTTGTACTACGCCTATATTGACTAAATGTGAAGTAACTTAGTTATTTTTCAATCAGTCATTATCAGTCAAGTTCACCATTTCACCAGTTGACATAAGGACAGGTTTAAACCAATGCAGACATTTGTCCTCAGGTATCTATCTACATAAACTGAAGGTGCCAACTGCAATGTCAAAATTGGTATTAACAGACATGATGGACAGACTGATAGTAGATGGATCACTCCTGCTTGCTCTCCCTCTCTCCAGTTGCCTCTCCTGTGGGTTTATGTCCAGGCGTAGCCTCCCTGGTGTGTGTTTGTGTGTGTCAAGATGTTGGTAAAGGGCTGGGTAGTGAGAGTGGACCTCTATTCATTAGCCCCAGCAGCCCAGAGCAGTTGAGGTCTTGACAAATTGACTCTTTAGTGCAGATAATACATTTACCCCAACCCCCCAACTAGTGGTATGACAGGACACAGCAGGCACCACAGCCAATTAATGAGCACCAGAGCTCAGCTCACAGGTGAACCCTGTCTCCACCTCCACTCCTCTCACATTCACATTCCTCCCTGTCTAATACCTGCAGTCATTATAGCCTCCCCCACTCTGTAACCAACACTTTCATGGACTGTCTTTGGTAAAAACTTACAGCACTCTTTGGTGTATAAAGCCACTACCCAAAGAAGTGTCCTTTTTTTAATAAGGGGAAAAAATGAAAATTACACTTTTGATCCAATGTCATATGAGGATACTGTTTCTAATGTCATATGAGGATACCTTTTCCAATGTCATATGAGGATACCTTTTCCAATGTCATATGAGGATACCTTTTCCAATGTCATATGAGGATACCTTTTCCAATGTCATATGAGGATACATTTTCCAATGTCATATGAGGATACATTTTCCAATGTCATATGAGGATACATTTTCCAATGTCATATGAGGATACCTTTTCCAATGTCATATGAGGATACCTTTTCCAATGTTATATGAGGATACCTTTTCCAATGTCATATGAGGATACCTTTTCCAATCTTATATGATGATACCTTTTCCAATGTCATATGAGGATACATTTTCCAATGTCATATGAGGATACCTTTTCCAATGTTATATGAGGATACCTTTTCCAATGTCATATGAGGATACCTTTTCCAATGTCATATGAGGATACCTTTTCCAATGTCATATGAGGATACCTTTTCCAATGTCATATGAGGATACCTTTTCCAATGTCATATGAGGATACCTTTTCCAATGTCATATGAGGATACCTTTGCGTTTACGGGTGAGCTGAAGTAAGCATAAAGTGTGATTTATTTGATTCTAATCTGTTACAAATCAGTGTGAGATGACAACATCCACAGAGCTCCAAGAACCACTTTCAGACACCTAATCCCCATTAACCTAATCCTAATCCTGCACAGTTTACACCCTGAGATCCAGGATTAGTCCAACTCTGGTTTTGGCTCTATCAAACCATACTGAGTAGTTAGCAGAGGCATCTATTAACTAAACCATACTGAGTAGTTAGCAGAGGAATCTATTAAACCATACTGAGTAGTTAGCAGGGGAATCTATCAAACCATACTGAGTAGTTAGCAGAGGAATCTATCAAACCATACTGAGTAGATAGCAGATGAATCTATTAAACCATACTGAGTAGTTAGCAGAGGAATCTATCAAACCATACTGAGTAGATAGCAGATTAATCTATTAAACCATACTGAGTAGTTAGCAGAGGAATCTATCAAACCATACTGAGTAGTTAGCAGAGGAATCTATCAAACCATACTGAGTAGTTAGCAGAGGAATCTATCCAACCATACTGAGTAGTTAGCAGAGGAATGCAGGAGGACAGCCCACATGACTTGTGTACAACTCAGAAGGAGGGAGGGGTATGTCTAAATCACCAACTCACCCAAGTCATTAGTGAATGACTCGATAAACATTTCAAAAAGGTTTGAGGGAGATAAATCTGCAGTCAGTGACTCTAAATGATCTGCTTTCCCACAAATCTTCCTCCTTCAATGGGCCTAAAAGAGCTCTTTAAATGGAATAATTAGCACATCCATTTGACGCCAATAGTTTTGTAATTTGCAGATTGAGTCTGCAGCCGGACTGATAAGCACTTCTAATAGAGGACATTGAGATAGTTCAGATGATTGGAGGAAGCGGACTAACCCTCCCTGTGCCCTGGGCACCAACCCACTATCTTCATATTTGAAACCCCTGAAGAATACAACACAATCAGTTCCCAGGCCTGGCCCGGGTGAGGGTGGGGTGTGTGGAGACACTGGGTATGTACAGTATGGGTCATTGGTTAAATAGTTAAAGCATCAGGGTGCATCAGGCTGTCTGTGGGGCTGAACTCAGACTTGGTCAGAGAAGACATAGTTAAGCCCTGAGGAGAATAACAAGTCTGCAGCCCAACATGGCACTGGACTCTATAACCCCAACCCTTACCCGGTGGAGACACACTAGGATGTCATTAGCATGTTTACATCCCAACAACACTAGGATGACATTAGCATGTTTACATCCCAACAACACTATGAGGACATTAACAGGTCTACATCCCAACAACACTATGAGGACATTAACATATATACATCCCAACAACACTATGAGGACATTAACAGGTCTACATCCAAACAATTTACCTCCCAACAACACTATGAGGACATTAACAGGTCTACACCCCCAACAACACTATGAGGACATTAACATGTTTACATCCCAACAACACTATGAGGACATTAACATGTTTACATCCCAACAACACTATGAGAACATTAACATGTTTACATCCCAACAACACTATGATCACATTAACATGTTTACATCCCAACAACACTATGAGGATATTAACATGTTTACATCCCCAACAACACTATGAGATCATTAACAGGTCTACATCCAAACAACACTATGAGGACATTAACATGTTTACCTCCCAACAACACTATGAGGACATTAACAGGTCTACATCCAAACAACACTATGAGGACATTAACAGGTCTACATCCAAACAACACTATGAGGACATTAACATGTTTACCTCCCAACAACACTATGAGGACATTAACAGGTCTACATCCAAACAACACTATGAGGACATTAACAGGTCTACATCCAAACAACACTATGAGGACATTAACATGTTTACATCCCAACAACACTATGAGGACATTAACATGTTTACATCCCAACAACACTATGAGGACATTAACATGTTTACATCCCAACAACACTATGAGGACATTAACAGGTCTACATCCAAACAACACTATGAGGACATTAACAGGTCTACATCCAAACAACACTATGAGGACATTAACATGTTTACATCCCAACAACACTATGAGGACATTAACATGTTTACCTCCCAACAACACTATGAGGACATTAACAGGTCTACATCCAAACAATTTACCTCCCAACAACACTATGAGGACATTAACAGGTCTACATCCAAACAACACTATGAGAACATTAACAGGTCTACATCCAAACAACACTATGAGGACATTAACAGGTCTACATCCAAACAACACTATGAGAACATTAACAGGTCTACATCCAAACAACACTATGAGGACATTAACATGTTTACATCCCAACAACACTATGAGGACATTAACATGTTTACATCCCAACAACACTATGAGGACATTAACATGTTTACCTCCCAACAACACTATGAGGACATTAACAGGTCTACATCCAAACAATTTACCTCCCAACAACACTATGAGGACATTAACAGGTCTACATCCCAACAACACTATGAGGACATTAACATGTTTACATCCCAACAACACTATGAGGACATTAACAGTTCTACATCCAAACAACACTATGAGGACATTAACATGTTTACATCCCAACAACACTATGAGGACATTAACATGTTTACATCCCCAACAACACTATGAGGACATTAACATGTTTACATCCCAACAACACTATGAGGACATTAACATGTTTACATCCCAACAACACTATGAGGACATTAACAGTTCTACATCCAAACATGGCACTGGATGCTAAATGACTCTCGAAACACACCCATAATACATTTAGATTTTAGTCATTCAGCAGACACTCCTATCCAGAGAGACGTACAGTTAGTGCAGTCATCGTATGATAGCTAGGTGGGACAACCACACATCACAGTCATAGCAAGTACACTTTTCCTCAATAAAGTAGCTATCAGAAGAGTCAGAGCTCTGAGTGTGTACAACTATAAAGGCTGTGATGAGAAGGTCCTTCCTCTATAAAATACAACCATGAAGGCTGTGATGAGAAGGTAATTCCTCTATAAAATACAACCATAAAGGCTGTGATGAGAAGGTCCTTCCTCTATAAAATACACCCATAAAAGGCTGTGATGAGAAGGTCATTCCTCTATAAAATACACCCATAAAAGGCTGTGATGAGAAGGTCTCCTCTATAAAATACAACCATAAAGGCTGTGATGAGAAGGTAATTCCTCTATAAAATACAACCATAAAGGCTGTGATGAGAAGGTCCTTCCTCTATAAAATACACCCATAAAAGGCTGTGATGAGAAGGTCATTCCTCTATAAAATACAACCATAAAGGCTGTGATGAGAAGGTCATTCCTCTATAAAATATACCTATAAAAGGCTGTGATGAGAAGGTCATTCCTCTATAAAATACACCTATAAAAGGTTGTGATGAGAAGGTCTCCTCTATAAAATACACCTATAAAAGGCTGTGATGAGAAGGTCCTTCCTCTATAAAATACACCTATAAAAGGTTGTGATGAGAAGGTCTTCATCTATAAAATACACCTATGAAAGGTTGTGATGAGAATATCATTCATCTATAAAATACACCCATAAAAGGCTGTGATGAGAAGGTAATTCCTCTATAAAATACACCTATAAAAGGCTGTGATGAGAAGGTCCTTCCTCTATAAAATACACCTATAAAAGGCTGTGAAGAGAAGGTCATTCATCTATAAAATATACCTATAAAAGGCTGTGATGAGAAGGTCCTTCCTCTGTAAAATACACCTATATAAGGCTGTGATGAGAAGGTCATTCCTCTATAAAATACACCTATAAAAGGCTGTGATGAGAAGGTCATTCATCTATAAAATACACCCATAAAAGGCTGTGATGAGAAGGTAATTCCTCTATAAAATACACCTATAAAAGGCTGTGATGAGAAGGTCCTTCCTCTGTAAAATACACCTATATAAGGCTGTGATGAGAAGGTCATTCTTCTATAAAATACACCTATAAAAGGCTGTGATGAGAAGGTCATTCCTCTATAAAATACACATATAAAAGGCTGTGATGAGAAGGTAATTCCTCTATAAAATACACATATAAAAGGCTGTGATGAGAAGGTCATTCCTCTATAAAATACAACCATAAAGGCTGTGATGAGAAGGTCGCCTCTATAAAATACACATATAAAATGTTAATGTTTATAAAATAATTACAATGAAATCAAGCCTCCTCCATTTGACCTGCGTGTGAAATCGATAGATGATGTGTCTACACTGGATGAATGGTGTTGGCTGTCTCACTTGGCCTTTGGCATGTCTAACATGTAGATCTCTCTGAACTCTTAGCCCAGAAGTATGGGATTACTTAGCAATTAATAACCCAGGCATCACGTGGGAAACATACTGTTGGATATGATAAAAAGTCTAGCCACAACAAGATGTCTCACCGCATGTTGTTACGGCACATTTCTCTCCAGCAGTTCTCCTGAACACAGTAGTGTTTGTTCCGTTCTACAGTGTGATTTCCTCACCAGTCCGTTGGTGTAAAGTGGGTTGTTCACTCAGCAGGAGAAAAATAGAGCGAGAGATGGAGGGATGGAGGGATGGAGAGATGGAGAGATGGAGAGATGGAGAGATGGAGGGATGGAGAGATGGAGGGATGGAGAGATGGAGGGATGGAGAAATGGAGAGATGGAGAGATGGAGGGATGGAGAGATGGAGGGATGGAGAGATGGAGAGATGGAGAGATGGAGAGATGGAGGGATGGAGAGATGGAGGGATGGAGAGATGGAGGGATGGAGAGATGGTGGGATGGAGAGATGGAGATATGGAGGGATGGAGGGAGAGTATACAGCTTTCCTTTCTCCCTCTTCTCTCACCCCCATCCCCCCTTTTGTTTTGGCCCAGTTTTTGAAGACTTGCCTTTTTAGTGGCTGGTCAGCAGAGAGCCTTTGACAGATAGAGCAGGCCGACG
Organism: Oncorhynchus clarkii lewisi; assembly: GCF_045791955.1. Lineage (NCBI taxonomy): Eukaryota > Metazoa > Chordata > Actinopteri > Salmoniformes > Salmonidae > Oncorhynchus > Oncorhynchus clarkii. The sequence continues at coordinate 32,049,934 of NC_092170.1, forward strand.
TGCAGAAAGGGCCTGTGGGGACTGGGATGGGGAGGCAGCATTGTGTCGCCTCTACAGGGTGAGGAGGGGAGTGGATATTACTGAAGGACTGAGGGATGGAGGGGAGTGGAAGGGGGGTGGTACACAAAGGCTGCCCCCGGGTGTGGAAGGAAGTGGGACAGAAGGGTGGGAGTTTGAGGGGGAGCAGGACGACGCAGTTTTACATGTACGTGACAGTAGCTCAGGGACTGTTCATGGTCTGACTCTCCTTGTTCACAGTGTACAGTACGTTGTTTCCCCACAGCCTCATGGACAATGTGCTGAGTAGAGACTCCATGGTAACAGCAGGGTTAGTTATTTTTAGTTGTTTGAAGGTGGCCATATGGTAGCAGAGGAGACTGGGATTAGAACTGCTGAGTAAATGGGAGAAATGCTGGGTCTGTGGTGGTGGTCTGGCCAGGTAACCCAACCCTGGTGGATCTAAATTCTGCCTGCTCAGGTACCAACTCCCTGAAGTCCAACCAACCCATGCAGCTTTTGTTGTGATGAAGAAGCTGTGCTACCATGGGGTGATGTGCCCTAACAAAAACCTCAGACCTCCTTCTCTTTCATTTCCCTCACTGGGGAGACTGAAAGATGGCATTGAATAAAGCCTTCTCTCTCTCCATTCTCTCTCCCCCTCTCATTCTCCACGTCTCCCTCCTGAGATCAGCCTGCCTCCTTGCCTTGGTGACCATTCTCTCCCCCTCTCGTTCTCCACGTCTCCCTCCTGAGATCAGCCTGCCTCCTTGCCTTGGTGACCATTCTCTCTCCCCCTCTCGTTCTCCACGTCTCCCTCCTGAGATCAGCCTGCCTCCTTGCCTTGGTGACCATTCTCTCTCCCCCTCTCGTTCTCCACGTCTCCCTCCTGAGATCAGCCTGCCTCCTTGCCTTGGTGACCATTCTCTCTCCCCCTCTCGTTCTCCACTTCTCCCTCCTGAGATCAGCCTGCCTCCTTGCCTTGGTGACCATTCTCTCTCCCCCTCTCGTTCTCCACTTCTCCCTCCTGTGATCAGCCTGCCTTCTTGCCTTGGTGACCATTCTCTCCCCCTCTCGTTCTCCACTTCTCCCTCCTGAGATCAGCCTGCCTCCTTGCCTTGGTGACCATTCTCTCTCCCCCTCTCGTTCTCCACTTCTCCCTCCTGAGATCAGCCTGCCTCCTTGCCTTGGTGACCATTCTCTCCCCCTCTCGTTCTCCACTTCTCCCTCCTGAGATCAGCCTGCCTTCTTGCCTTGGTGACCATTCTCTCCCCCTCTCGTTCTCCACTTCTCCCTCCTGAGATCAGCCTGCCTTCTTGCCTTGGTGACCATTCTCTCCCCCTCTCTTTCTCCACTTCTCCCTCCTGAGATCAGCCTGCCTCCTTGCCTTGGTGACCATTCTCTCTCCCCTCTCGTTCTCCACTTCTCCCTCCTGAGATCAGCCTGCCTCCTTGCCTTGGTGGCCATTCTCCCCCCCTCTCTTTCTCCACTTCTCCCTCCTGAGATCAGCCTGCCTCCTTGCCTTGGTGACCATTCTCTCCCCCTCTCTTTCTCCACTTCTCCCTCCTGAGATCAGCCTGCCTCCTTGCCTTGGTGACCATTCTCTCTCCCCCTCTTTCTCCACTTCCCCCTCCTGAGATCAGCCTGCCTTCTTGCCTTGGTGACCATTCTCTCCCCCTCTCGTTCTCCACTTCTCCCTCCTGAGATCAGCCTGCCTCCTTGCCTTGGTGACCATTCTCTCTCCCCCTCTCGTTCTCCACTTCTCCCTCCTGAGATCAGCCTGCCTCCTTGCCTTGGTGACCATTCTCTCCCCCTCTCGTTCTCCACTTCTCCCTCCTGAGATCAGCCTGCCTTCTTGCCTTGGTGACCATTCTCTCCCCCTCTCGTTCTCCACTTCTCCCTCCTGAGATCAGCCTGCCTCCTTGCCTTGGTGACCATTCTCTCTCCCCCTCTCGTTCTCCACTTCTCCCTCCTGAGATCAGCCTGCCTCCTTGCCTTGGTGACCATTCTCTCCCCCTCTCTTTCTCCACTTCTCCCTCCTGAGATCAGCCTGCCTCCTTGCCTTGGTGACCATTCTCCTGCCCCTCGCTGGATGGCTTGGATACACTTTTGAAATGCTAAAACTTCTCTTTGGTTATGTCTGTCAGGGAAAAACACCAGAAAGAGATTGAGTAGAAGAGATTAAATTAGCAGTAAAAAGAGAGGCCACTAATTAGTTGATTTATACTCATGGACCCCCTCCCCCTTACAAACTTGCCTTCTCAAACCATCCTCCATTGAGCCTTCTCCAACCTTTAAATGCATTTTCTATATCTAATTTGTCTATTAAAGGGTTCCAGCTTCTCTTCCTCTACTTCCTGAAGGGATGTTATTAAGTAGACAGCCTACTTTTATAGTGCATATCTGTGTCACCAGTTCAAATCCAACTTTTCCCAAGCAGTTCCCTGGGAGCTTATTCTGTCGACAGAGAGAGAGGAAGAGAGAGAGAGAGAGAGACTAGCTAGAAAGCATTATTAACCACAAGGTGACCTTGAAATGTACCACTACAGACCTGCTATTGGACGAGCTCCCACCTTACAGCAGTAACCATGGTGATGACACCTCAAACAAATGGGTGAATTCGAACATGTAAGCATAAGCATCTTGAACATTATTTTTGAATAAAAGGGCTAAGATAACGTCCAATGCTAAATCACACTGTTATCTCTGCACAGAGCAGCAGACAGACACATAACCGTTCACATCTCCAGCCACAGGCAACAACCTGATACATTTACCCCATTACAGCTTCAGGATTTTCACATTTTCAAAGAGCTTTTTTTGAACCGCATATACCACTATTTACTCCCTCTGAAAGACCTGTGAGGCTGGTTATCACTCATCACTGTCACCCCACCCAGTCTCCTTGAGCTGCACTAGGACGGCCTCCCCTCTGCACACTGAGCCCAGAGCTGCAGATATCAAAGCCCTAATTGAATAATGATTCAGCAGTTGGTGGCAACGCGCCAGGTTCTTCATGCCTTAAGCACTAAATTGCTTTTACGCTCTGTTTTTTGTTGTGTTTTACCGTATCTGAACTAGCTTGGCTCAATATAGGAAATGTGTAGCTGAGTTCTAGAATCTTTCATCCCCTGCTGTAGATCTGGCCTCTGGTAGCTACATTAGACTAAGCAGAGCTTCTGGCCCAGCATGGCTACAGTAGAACTATTCTGTCCTAGATCCCAGCATGGCTACAGTATAACTATTCTGTCCTAGATCCCAGCATGGCTACAGTTGAACTATTCTGTCCTAGATCCCAGCATGGCTACAGTAGAACTAGTCTGTCCTAGATCCCAGCATGGCTACAGTATTAACTATTCTGTCCTAGATCCCAGCATGGCTACAGTATAACTATTCTGTCCTAGATCCCAGCGTGGCTCCAGTATCACTATTCTGTCCTAGATCCCAGCATGGCTACAGTATAACTATTCTGTCCTAGATCCCAGCGTGGCTCCAGTATCACTATTATGTCCTAGATCCCAGCATGGCTACAGTGAACTATTCTGTCCTAGATCCCAGCGTGGCTACAGTAGAACTATTCTGTCCTAGATCCCAGCATGGCTACAGTGAACTATTATGTCCTAGATCCCAGCATGGCTACAGTAGAACTATTCTGTCCTAGATCCCAGCATGGCTACAGTAGAACTATTCTGTCCTAGATCCCAGCATGGCTACAGTGAACAATTCTGTCCTAGATCCCAGCATGGCTACAGTGAACAATTCTGTCCTAGATCCCAGCATGGCTACAGTAGAACTATTCTGTCCTAGATCCCAGCATGGCTACAGTGAACAATTCTGTCCTAGATCCCAGCATGGCTACAGTGAACTATTCTGTCCTAGATCCCAGCATGGCTACAGTATAACTATTCTGTCCTAGATCCCAGCATGGCTACAGTATAACTGTAACCACTATCAGTGAGGGTTGGAGTTTAAGTCTACAGGAGGGTAGCTGTCTAGGAACAGGGTTGACATTAAACCTACAGGAGGTTAGCTGTCTAGGAACAGGGTTGAAATTAAACCTACAGGAGGGTAGCTGTCCAGGAACAGGGTTGAAGTTAAACCTACAGGAGGGTAGCTGTCCAGGAACAGGGTTAAAGTTAAACCTACAGGAGGGTAGCTCTCCGGGAACAGGGTTGGAGTTTAAACCTACAGAAGGGTAGCTCTCCAGAAACAGGGTTGGGGTTTAAACCTACAGGAGGGTAGCTCTCCAGGAACAGGGATGGAGTTTAAACCTACAGAAGGGTAGCTCTCCAGGAACAGGGATGGAGTTTAAACCTACAGAAGGGTAGCTCTCCAGGAACAGGGATGGAGTTTAAACCTACAGAAGGGTAGCTCTCCAGGAACAGGGATGGAGTTTAAACCTACAGAAGGGTAGCTCTCCAGGAACAGGGATGGAGTTTAAACCTACAGAAGGGTAGCTCTCCAGAAACAAGGATGGAGTTTAAACCTACAGGAGGGTAGCTCTCCAGGAACAAGGATGGAGTTTAAACCTACAGAAGGGTAGCTCTCCAGGAACAAGGATGGAGTTTAAACCTACAGAAGGGTAGCTCTCCGGGAACAGGGTTGGAGTTTAAACCTACAGAAGGGTAGCTCTCCAGAAACAGGGTTGGGGTTTAAACCTACAGGAGGGTAGCTCTCCGGGAACAGGGTTGGAGTTTAAACCTACAGAAGGGTAGCTCTCCGGGAACAGGGTTGGGGTTTAAACCTACAGGAGGGTTGCTCTCCATTGGAGTTTAAACCCCTCTTGGAGTTTAAACCTACAGGAGGGTAGCTCTCCAGGAACAGGGATGGAGCCCCTTTATCCAGAGCATGTTAGAATTGGAGCAGTGGCTTCTTCCTTGCTAAGCGGCCTTTCAGGTTATGTCGATATAGGACTCGTTTTACTGTGGATATAGAAACTACATGTTTCCTCCAGCATCTTCACTAGGTCCTTTGCTGTTGTTCTGGGATTGATTTGCACTTTTCGCACCAAAGTACGTTCATCTCTAGGAGACAGAACGCATCTCCTTCCTGAGCAGTATGACGGCTGCGTGGTCCCATGGTATTTATACTTGCTTACTATTGTTTGTACAGATGAACGTGGTACCTTCAGGCTGAATGAACCAGACTTGTGGAGGTCCACACTTTGTTTCTGAGGTCTTGGCTGATTTATTTTGATTGTCCCATGATGTCAAGCAAAGAGGCACTGAGTTTGAAGGTAGGCCTTGAAATACATCCACAGGTACACCTCCAATTGACTCAAATGATGTCCATTAGCCTATCAGAAGCTTCTAAAGCCATGACATCATTTTCTGGAATTGTCCAAGCTGTTTAAAGGCACAGTTGACTTAGTGTATGTAAACTTCTGACACACTGGAATTGTGATACAGCGAGTTATAAGTGAAATAATCTGTCTGTAAACATAAAAAATGACTTGTGTCATGCACAAAGTAGATGTGCTAACCGACTTGCCAAAACTATAGTTTGTTAACAAAACATTTGTGGAGTGGTTGAAAAACAAGTTTTAGTGACTCCAACTTAAGTGTATGTAAACTTCCGACTTCAACTGTACATGATAGGTCATTTTCCCATTTGTAGCCTGTTGCCGTCCTACTGGATTGCTGGACAGGACTGGATAGTTAGTATAGTGAGTGTTATGAAGTCGACTGGTTCAGGAGCAGTCAGTCATCAGGAACAGGAAATGTATTTTAATGCCAGACTAGGCACACTCTCACTGCTGCGGATGTCTGAAAAAGGCCTCTTGGCAGAATTTCCCCGTCATAAATTTGGACAACATTTTTACTGTGCATCACAAGGCAAGCCTTACGTCCTGGTTTAGTTTTTCCAGACCAGGTTTTTTTGTGTTTTGGGGTGTTTTTTAATTCCACTCTGCTGGACTCTGGTCATGCCCCACTCAACAGAGCCATACTGGTGTGTCTGAGACTTTGCCACAGGAGTTGTGGTTCCTCAGAGACTATTACTTCTGAGCCACATTTAGTTACCATAAATAATACCCACATCTCCATTCCACCATGCACACATGCACAAACGCATGCCCACGTCGCCCACACACATGCACAAACGCATGCCCACGTCTCCCACACACATGCACAAACGCATGCCCACGTCGCCCACACACATGCACAAACGCACGCCCACGTCTCCCACACACATGCACAAACGCACTCCCACGTCGCCCACACACATGCACACACTCACACTATCACACTGTTATGCTATTGTGCTTTTTACACCTTAAAACCTTTTGGCATCAACAGAGATGTGTTTGGATTCTTCACTCAGACAGTACCGTTGAACCCTTGACCAAACACTGTCGCTGAAATTCCTCCTCAACACCCAGCTGTCCAGAGATTTGTTTCAGAATGTGTTTGGCTGAACATTTAGAATAGCTAGGAGTTGTTAAGGTCATCAGCTCAGCAGACAAATACTGAAACGTAACACGGCTCTAAGCAGTTGAACGTATCTATCTCTGCCATCTCCTAAATAACATTTAAAAAGCATTAGGTGTTTTCTGCTCCTGTCTCCCTGACTCTCTGGCAGCCCTTCAGAGTTTTCTCTTGTTCTTGGATCTCTGGCAGCTCTTCAGGCTTTCTCTTGTTCTTGGCTCTCTGGCAGCCCTTCAGAGTTTTCTCTTGTTCTTGGCTCTCTGGCAGCTCTTCAGAGTTTTCTCTTGTTCTTGGCTCTCTGGCTGCCCTTCAGAGTTTTCTCTTGTTCTTGGCTCTCTGGCAGCCCTTCAGAGTTTTCTCTTGTTCTTGGCTCTCTGGCAGCCCTTCAGAGTTTTCTCTTGTTCTTGGCTCTCTGGCAGCCCTTCAGAGTTTTCTCTTGTTCTTGGCTCTCTGGCTGCCCTTCAG
>NC_092170.1:32056920-32076920 GCF_045791955.1 Oncorhynchus clarkii lewisi
TCTATCGCTCCCCAGAGACTCTTTATCTCTCCCCAGACTCTTTATCGCTCCCCAGAGTCTCTCAATCTCTCCCCAGAGTCCTCTATCGCTCCCCAGAGACTCTTTATCTCTCCCCAGAGTCTTTCTATCTCTCCCCAGAGTCCTCTTTCTCTCCCCAGTCTTTATCTATCCCCAGAGTCTCTCTATCTCTCCCCAGAGTCTTTCTATCTCTCCCCAGAGACTCTTTATCTCTCCCCAGAGTCTTTCTATCTCTCCCCAGAGACTCTTTATCTCTCCCCAGAGTCTTTATATCTCTCCCCAGAGTCCTCTTTCTCTCCCCAGTCTTTTTCTATCCCCAGAGTCTCTCTATCTCTCACCACTATGGTGGCCAGGGGGCCCTATAGGCTGCCCAAGGGACCCTGTATGGTGACCAGGGGCCATTATGGTGGCTGGGGTTCCTGTATGGTGGACGGAGGGCCCTGAATGGTAGCCAGGGTTCCCTGTATGGTGACCAGGGGCCTTGTATGGTGGCCGGGGGGCCCTGTATGGTGGCCCGAGGGCCCTGTATGGTGGCCAGGGGCCCTGTATGGTGGCCTTGTGATTCATGGAGCCTGGAGGGGGTGACAGTGTAGAATTGTGTGTAAACAGTGGAGTAGCCCTGGCCCTGCCAAGGCCCTGCCATCAACTGTCTGGGGTCACTGCCTACCACAGGGCCTCAACAGGGCCTCAGATCCCTGCTTTGTTAAGCAGCCTGTTCACTTCTCCTCACATGAATCTGTTCTGCAGGGACACTGTTGTTGTTGCCTCCTGCTTTCCTTTAATCAAAACCTCCTTTGTTTGTGCCAGACGAGGAGAGGGAGAGAGGAATGGGGGGAGAGAGGGAGAGAAAGGCCACCTGAAAAACTGGTCCCCTCCGCTCCCCTCCGCTCCCTCTCTCCCTCCATCTGGAGCTTAGAGCTTCATTACTGTCTGATTCAACTTCTGCCAACACTAACCCTGGGGTTTAAATACCAATTTTGTATTTTGTATTTATTAGAGATCCCCATTAGCTGTTGCCAAGGCAGCAGCTACTCTTCCTGGGGTCCAAACATATTAAAACTCTTACATTACATATAAAACAAAAGATAAAACAGTACATCACATAACATTATTACACCGCTGCATATCTACAGTACAATGCATTCAGCTTGCCAACATTTCTTACAAACACAAGTAGTGATGAAGTCAATCTCTCCTCCACTTTGAGTCATGAGAGATTGACATGCATGTCATTGATGTTAGCTATCTGTGTTCTTTTAGGGAACTGATGTGCTGCCCTGTTCTGAGACAATTGCAATTGTAATTTCTTAAGTCCCTCTGTGTCACCTGACCACACGACTGGTGGTGTGACAAAACGTGGGCCTGTAGGACCGGCCTTGTTGATAGTGTTGTTAAGAAGGCAGAGCAGCGCTTTATTATGGACAGGCTTCTCCTCTTCCTAGCTACTGTTGTATCAATAGGTTTTGACCATGACAGTTTACCATCCAGGGTTACCCCAAGCAGTTTAGTCACGTCAACTTGCTCAATTTCTACATTATGAACTGAGTACACAGATACACATACTAATGCACATATGCATGAGATCAGACACACTCACACACTCCATTGTTAGAGCCATACACACAACACACACATATGCAAACATAAAGAAATGGCCTAACAGACAGACAACCCCAGTGCCCCAGCCTGCTGAGACAGGTTGTGGTGCCTGAACAGTGTGTGTGCTGCAACCCACCTTGACTGGGTCATGTTTTCCATATAAAAGTGTTGGCTTGCTGCTCTCCTGCTGGTGGCTGGGTATAGGGCTGTCCCAGGGCTCTACACGGGGGCATAATCCACTCATTAAGTCACCCAGGCAGCGTTGGGCGCAGATGGTAGCCTGGCACTGGGACAGGCCACCGTTCTCCCTCTCTGTACCACTGTCAGACACACATCTGTCCGTCCAGCTCACGTGATGCTCATTGGATCACTAATATATTGGCTTTCACTGACTTTGTTGAGGCTTTGCTGTAACTGGCACAGCGGTGTGTGTGTGTGTGTGTGTGTGTGTGTGTGTGTGTGTGTGTGTGTGTGTGTGTGTGTGTGTGTGTGTGTGTGTGTGTGTGTGTGTGTGTGTGTGTGTGTGTGTGTGTGTGTGTGTGTGTGTGTGTGTGTGTGTGTGTGTGTGTGTGTGTGTGTGTGTGTTTTGTCTGAGGAGTTGACTGTGTTCACTTAATTTGTTTTGGTATTGAACAGTGATGGGTGATTTGATTGATTGCACTGTCTAATCGCTTTAGAAGTGGGATACATTTGTAACGTTTTTAACTAACCATCTGATATACAGAGCATTGTGCCTGGGCTTCTTTATCATGATATAATGATTCCCAATTCATCAGTGATTAATAGGAAATGGAAATGATGAAACAGTAACAGTGGTTTGTATGGTTTCTTATTATATTCCCCTGTCATCAGGACACAAGGGGAGACTGCTTTCACACACACTCTGAAGAGGTAGTCACAGCACACACATATACACACACCAATTACAACATTCCTCTCTCTCAAACCAGGAACAGTGTTCCCAAGTCCACTAATGCACTTACCTGTACTCTGTATGATAGATTACTGGAAAATGTACTCTTTTACAAACTGTAAAAAATACTCTCGAAAATATTCTTTATCTTAGATGACACTTCAGTTTACTAATGCAATAACAAAATGTCCATGGCAGTTTTACTCTTCTCACTTTACGGAAAACGTACATAATTTCTCCCATTTTTCATTCAGAACCTGAAGATTGTGGTCTTCCATGGGAGTAGGCTTAATAAGAGTGTGTCTATGTAGAAGCCTGGCCACATGAGAGGCTGCAGTGTGTCTGGCTGCAGTGTGTCTGGCTGCAGTGTGTCTGGCTGCAGTGTGTATGGCTGCAGTGTGTCTGGCTGCAGTGTGTCTGGCTGCAGTGTGTATGGCTGCAGTGTGTCTGGCTGCAGTGTGACTTGCTGCAGTGTGTCTGGCTGCAGTGTGTCTGGCTGCAGTGTGTCTTGCTGCAGTGTGTCTGGCTGCAGTGTCTTGTGTGTTCCTGACCCATGGAGGCAACCTGGTCTCGGGGATAGACATAACGTAGGAAATGTAAATCCGGGACCTTTTATGTTTCATATGGTATGTATTAATTTGTGGATGTCCATTATCCATTTCATATGATATGTTGCAAATTACAATTTGTATGATATTTTAATATTTGTAATTTGTACAATATGTTACGAATTGCAATTCGTACAATAGCTTACACATTTGCAAAACATGGTATGTTACACATTCCAATTTGTTGTGGCTAATGTTAGCGAAGTGGCTAATGCTAATGTTAGCTAAGTGGCTAATGTTAGCTAGGCTAGGCTAGGGGTTAAGGTTAGGGTAAAGATTAAGGTTAGGAGTTAGATAAAGGGTTAACCTGTTGCGACGACCAAACCCGGATCCGGGATTCTATTTATAGACCTAAGCTCATTACCATAACGCAACGTTAACTATTCATGAAAATCGCAAATGAAATGAAATAAATATGCTATCTCTCAAGCTTAGCCTTTTGTTAACAACACTGTCATCTCAGATTTTCAAAATATGCTTTTCAACCATAGGAAAACAATCATTTGTGTAACAGTAGCTAGCTAGCGTAGCATTTAGCGTTAGCATTAGCGTTAGCATTTAGCAGGCAACTATCACAAAAACAAGTAAAGCCTTCAAATAAAATAACTTACCTTTGAAGAACTTCTGATGTTTTCAATGAGGAGACTCTCAGTTAGATAGCAGATGCTCAGTTTTTCCAAAAAGATTCTTTGTGTATTAGAAATAGCTCCGTTTTGTACATCACATTTGGCTACCAAAAAAAATAAAAACGAAAATTCAGCCCTCAAAACGCGAACTTTTTTCCAAATTAACTCCATAATATCGACTGAAACATGGCAAACGTGGTTTAGAATCAATCCTCAAGGTGTTTTTCCACATATCTCTTCGATGATATATCCTTCGTGGAAGCCTGGTTTCTCCTTGCTCTCAAATGGAAAAATAATTGCACCTGGCTTTGCGCTCCAATTTCGACGCAGGGACACCAGGCGGACACTTGGAAAATGTAGTCTCTTATGGTCAATCTTCCAATGATATGCCTACAAATACGTCACAATGCTGCAAACACCTTGGGGAAACGACAGAAAGTGTAGGCTCATTCCTTGCGCAATCACAGCCATATAAGGAGACAATGGAAAACAGAGCTTCAGAGATTCTGCTCATTTCCTGGTTGACGTATCATCTTGGTTTCGCCTGTAGAATGAGTTCTGGGGCACTTACAGACAATATCTCTGCAGATTCTGAAACTTCAGTGTTTTCTTTCCAAAACGGTCAATAATATGCATAGTCGAGCATCTTTTCGTGACAAAATATTGTGCTTAAAACGGGAACGTTTTTTATCCAAAAATGAAATAGCGCCCCTAGAGATCCAAGAGGTTAAGGTTCTGATTAGGGGAAGGGTTAGCTAACATGCTAAGTAGATGCAAAGTAGCAAAAACGTAGTAAGTAGTTGCAAAGTTGCTAATTAGCTAAAATACTAAAGTTGTCTGTGAACCTTTGGGTTGCTAGACGTTCATGTTATACACCAACCCATCTACCCCGACTAACCACCCTACTTTCGTTTTTGCCTTGAGTAACCTTCTGTCTTATGTAACCATACCAATAGTAACATATCATACAAATTGGAGTTTCCCGGATTTACACTTACTATGTTACACCTAGTCTATGAGACCAGGCTGATGGAGGTCACTCTGGGCTTCCTGTTACAGATTTACTCTACACCAGATGCTCAGCGATCACACTCCACTTTGTAGTTTATGTTGGACCGTATGACCACATCGCTATTTATGGGCAGGGTGTTTGTCAAGCTAAACTACTCCTAGAGGGCTCATAAAGTGGACTGGTGTCCACATTCCACATGTTCTGTTGTCGGTGTGTTCATGCTGGGGAAGTGTATCTTGGTTGGATGCCCTCATTACCAAACAAGCACAGAAAGACATGGCTGGTTTCTCTACACCACATGGAACCCTGATCCTACAGGACACCACAATGGAGTCACTTTGACATCCCAGCACCCTCTTTCATCCTCTGCGTCCTCCTCTCTGTGCCTCCCTCCCGCCATCCCTTCATCCTGAAGTTCTGCTCAATGTCTCCCCAATGTGATGTCACACATAATTTGTATCCCTGTGGTAGATTCAGTGAATGAGGACAGAGCTGGTTTTTCTCAGGCGGTGAGAGAGTCAACCTCTCCATGACTCTGGCTCTATGTTCATAATTGGGCCATGGACGCTAGCACTGAACATGTGACCCTAAAGAATGGATTGAAAGGTCTGGACTAGTGGAGCCCTTCTCCAAGTGATACAACTTCAGATTATATAGAGTATGTACAGTTGAAGTTGGAAGTTTACATGCACTTAGGTTGGAGTCATTAAAACTTGTTTTTCAACCACTCTACAAATTTCTTGTCAACAAACTACAGTTTTGGCAAGTCGGTTAGGACATCCACTTTTGACGTCATTTGAGTCAATTGGAGGTGTATCTGTGGATGTATTTCAAGGCGTACCTTCAAACTCGGTGCCTCTTTGCTTGACATCATGAGAAAATCAAAAGAAATCAGCCAAGACCTCAGAAAAAAATTGTAGACCTCCACAAGTCTGGTTCATCCTTGGGAGCAATTTCCAAATGCCTAAAGGTACCACGTTCATCTGTACAAACAATAGTACGCAAGTATAAACACTATGGGACCACGCAGTCGTCATACCGCTCAGGAAGAAGACGCATTCTGTCTCCTAGTGTCACGCCTTAGTTATCTTTGTTTTCTTTATTATTTTGGTTAGGTCAGGGTGGTATGTGTGTTTTTGTCTTGTCTAGGGTTTTTTGTTTATCTATAGGGTTTTGGTTTGTCTAGGTAAATGTATGTCTATGGTGGCCTGAATTGGTTCCCAATCAGAGGCAGCTGTTTATCGTTGGGAAGATGCTGGAGGAAACAAGTACAAAAGTATCTACATCCACAGTAAAACGAATCCTATATCGACATAACCTGAAATGCCACTCAGCAAGGAAGAAGCCACTGCTCCAAAACCGCCATAAAAATAAAAAAAACTACGGTTTGCAACTAGACATCGGGACAAAAATCGTACTTTTTGGAGGAATGTCCTCTGGTCTGATGAAACAAAAATAGTTTGGCCATAATGACCATTGTTATGTTTGGAGGAAAAAGGGGGAGGCTTGCAAGCTGAAGAACACCATCCCAACCATGAAGCATGGGGGTGGCAGCATCATGTGGGTGTGCTTTGCTGCAGGAGGGACTGGTGCGCTTTACAAAATAGATGGCTTCATGAGGATGGAAAAACGTGGATAAATTGATGCAACATCTCAAGACATCAGTCAGGAAGTTAAAACTTGGTTGCAAATGGGTCTTCCAAATGGACAATGACTCCAAGCAGACTTCCAAAGTTGTGGCAAAATGGCTTAACCTCTCTAGGGTATGTGGGACGCTAGAGTCCCATCTGGCCAACATCCAGTGAGATTGCAGAGCGCCAAATTCAAATACAGAAATACTCATAAAAATTAAGAAAACACAACATATTTTACATAGGTTTAAAGATGAACTTCTTGTGAATCCAACCACGGTGTCAGATTTAAAAAAAATGCTTTACGGCGAAAGCATACCTTACGATTATTTGAGAATATAGCTCAGTTGACAAATTATTACAAACAGTAACCAGCCAAGCAGAAGCGTTACAAAACTCAGAAATAGAGATACAATTAATACCTTACCTTTGATGATCTTCATATGGTTGCACTCAGAAGACATTCATTTACTCAATAAATGTTCCTTTTGTTCAATGAAGAAAATCCAAAATCCTCTGTTTTGTACGCACGTTTTCTTCAGTAATCCACAGGCTCAAACACAGACAAAAAATCCGAATTGTATCCGTAAAGTTTATAGAAACATGTCAAACGATGTTTATATTCAATCCTCAGGTTGTTTTTAGCCCAAATGATCTATAATATTTCAACCGGACAGTGACGTTGTCAATATAAAACGTAAACAAGAAATGCACTCTCTCGGGATTGCGCATGAAAAAGCTCTGTGACATGTCAGGGTCCACTCATTCAGACTGGTCTTACTCCCTCATTTATAAGATTAGAAGCCTGAATCAATTTCTAAAGACTGTTGACATCTAGTGGAAGGCACAGGAACTGCAAATGTAGTCCCAAGTCAATGGATACTGTAATGGCATTGAATAGAAAACTACCAAAAAAAAACTTCTTGAATGAATTCTTCTCAGGTTTTCACCTGCCAAATCACTTCTGTTATACTCACAGACACTATTTTAACAGTTTTGGAAACTTTAGAGTGTTTTCTATCCAAATCCACCAGTTATATGCATATCATATCTTCTGGGCCCGAGTAGCAGGCCGTTTAATTTGGGACGCTTTTCATCCAACATTCCGAATGCTGCCCCCTACCCTACAGAGACGTTAAGGACAACAAAGTCAAGGTATTAGAGTGGCCATGAGCAAGCCCTGCCCTGAATCCTATATCAAATTTGTGGGCAGAACTGAAAAAGCGTGTGCGTGCAACGAGGCCTACTAACCTGACTCAGTTACACCAGCTCTGTCAGGAGGAATGGGCCAAAATTCACCCAACTTATTTTTGGAAGCTTGTGGAAGTCTAGCTGAAACATTTGACCAAAGTTAAACAATTTAAAGGCAATGCTACCAAATACTAATTGAGTGTATGTAAACTTCTGACCCACTGGGAATGTGATGAAAGAAATAAAAGCTTAAATAAATAATTCTCTCTACTTTTATTCTGACATTTCACATTCTTAAAATAAAGTGGTGATCCTAACTGACCTAAAACAGGGAATTTTTACTTGGATTAGATCTCAGAAATGTTAAAAAACTGAGTTTAAATGTATTTGGCTAAAGTGTATGTAAACCTCCGACTTCAACTGTATATAGAGAGTTTATAGCTGAGAAGAGGAGTCAATAATATTATATATCGCTCGCTCTCCCTCTTTTTCTCTCTTTATCTCTCTTCCCCTCTCTCTCTCTCTCTCCCTCTTTTTCTCTCTTTCTCGCTCTCTGTTCGATGAGCAACAATTTCAGTATTCTCCTCACTGAACTGAGAGAAGTTGAACCACTCACAGACTGACTCCCAGTCCCTTAAGGACCTAGCTGAGTGACTTATGGATTTGTGCTGTATGTGTTGGCAGCCAGAAACGAGAGGCCCATATCCAAACAGAACACAGGACCTTGACCAGAGCTGAGCGAAGGGATGGCAGCCGACGGCCAAACGTGGAAATATGGGCTAGTTTGGTAATCAGTAAAAAGATACATGCCACAAACAGCATTTCTCTATGCCAAACATATAAAAACTAACTATAGTGGGCAGTTCCATAGAGGAAAGAGAGGTTATAAGATTGAGGCAACCTATTCCGGGACTGGTTTGGTGTGTCAGTCAATGAAGATGGCCCAAGTACTGTAAGTTTCCACAAGATTATCTCTATAGGTTAGTGTAGGTTAGAGTAGGTTAGTGTAGGTTAGAGTAGGTTAGTGTAGGTTAGAGTAGGTTAGTGTAGGTTAGAGTAGGTTAGTGTAGGTTAGAGTAGTTTAAAGTAGGTTAGAGTAGGTTAGTGTAGGTTAGGCCCTGCTCTCTGCAAGGTACAGGGATTCCATTTCATTGCTGAAACATTTAATACTTCTGTCTCTGTCTGTGTTTCCTATGTATTTTCCAAGGCACAAAGGAGGGACATTTCTGTATTCTCTTCTCCTTTGTGAAGGGCTTAAGTGCTGCATTCTTGAAGGGGTTTGTTGAAAAGATACAATTCCACTTTATATATCCACAACAATCACTATTGTTCCCATAAGGCCATTCTGTTTGCTAGCTCTTGTCAGGAAAAGAGATGAACAGAAGAAAAACAAGTTAATTGCAGTGAAACAGTAAACCAACATGACATACTAGAGTCTGCTTATTTCTTCCCTTGCTACTGCCTCAATGTCCTTTTAATGTTTTGGCTTGCTCTGCCCCTCCTTTTACCTTCTGATGCTCCACCAGCAGTTACCGCTGTGATCACATCTACATTTATTTCAATGTGTGGTAGAGTGTGTGTGTGTGTGTGTAGGCTGTACGGTGTATGAGCTTCATTGTATAGAGTTTTGGTTGGTTTGGTAATGTTATGAAGCCATTAGGACACTCTTCTCAGGTTGTTAACACCCTTGGCCTGTTGACCCTTAATACATGTTGAAGAGCAAATAACCTCTGTGCTGTATTTCTCATTGCTTTGAACTGTGGCTAGATAGAAAGCGTGTTTTGTTATATTCAGGTAACTGTGTGAGAGACGAGGAGGACAGGGTACAGGGTTAATGAAGGCCAGACTGTGTGAGAGATGAGGAGGACAGGGTACAGGGTTAATGAAAGCCAGACTGTGAGAGATGAGGAGGACAGGGTACAGGGTTAATGAAAGCCAGACTGTGAGAGATGAGGAGGACAGGGTACAGGGTTAATGAAGGCCAGACTGTGTGAGAGACGAGGAGGACAGGGTACAGGGTTAATGAAAGCCAGACTGTGAGAGATGAGGAGGACAGTGTACAGGGTTAATGAAGACCAGACTATGTGAGATGAGGAGGACAGGGTACAGGGTTAATGAAGACCAGACTGTGTGAGAGATGAGGAGGACAGGGTACAGGGTTAATGAAGACCAGACTGTGTGAGAGATGAGGAGGACAGGGTACAGGGTTAATGAAGGCCAGACTATGTGAGATGAGGAGGACAGGGTACAGGGTTAATGAAGACCAGACTGTGAGAGCTGAGGAGGACAGGGTACAGGGTTAATGAAGACCAGACTGTGTGAGAGCTGAGGAGGACAGGGTACAGGGTTAATGAAGACCAGACTGTGAGAGCTGAGGAGGACAGGGTACAGGGTTAATGAAGGCCAGACTGTGTGAGAGATGAGGACAGGGTACAGGGTTAATGAAGACCAGACTGTGTGAGAGATGAGGAGGACAGGGTACAGGGTTAATGAAGGCCAGACTGTGAGAGCTGAGGAGGACAAGGTACAGGGTTAATGAAAGCCAGACTGTGAGAGATGAGGAGGACAGGGTACAGGGTTAATGAAGGCCAGACTATGTGAGAGATGAGGAGGACAGGGTACAGGGTTAATGAAGGCCAGACTGTGTGAGATGAGGAGGACAGGGTACAGGGTTAATGAAGGCCAGACTGTGTGAGAGATGAGGACAGGGTACATGGTTAATGAAGGCCAGACTGTGTGAGAGATGAGGAGGACAGGGTACAGGGTTAATGAAAGCCAGACTATGTGAGATGAGGACAGGGTACAGGGTTAATGAAAGCCAGACTGTGAGAGATGAGGAGGACAGGGTACAGGGTTAATGAAAGCCAGACTGTGTGAGAGATGAGGACAGGGTACAGGGTTAATGAAGGCCAGACTGTGTGAGAGATGAGGACAGGGTACAGGGTTAATGAAGGCCAGACTGTGTGAGAGATGAGGAGGACAGGGTACAGGGTTAATGAAGACCAGACTGTGTGAGAGATGAGGAGGACAGGGTACAGGGTTAATGAAGGCCAGACTGTGTGAGAGATGTGGAGGACAGGGTACAGGGTTAATGAAGGCCAGACTGTGTGAGATGAGGAGGACAGAGTACAGGGTTAATGAAAGCCAGACTGTGAGAGATGAGGAGGACAGGGTACAGGGTTAATGAAGGCCAGACTGTGTGAGAGATGAGGAGGACAGGGTACAGGGTTAATGAAGGCCAGACTGTGTGAGAGATGAGGAGGACAGTGTACAGGGTTAATGAAGGCCAGACTATGTGAGATGAGGACAGGGTACAGGGTTAATGAAGGCCAGACTGTGTGAGATGAGGAGGACAGGGTACAGGGTTAATGAAGGCCAGACTGTGTGAGAGATGAGGACAGGGTACAGGGTTAATGAAGGCCAGACTGTGTGAGAGATGAGGAGGACAGGGTACAGGGTTAATGAAGGCCAGACTGTGTGAGAGATGAGGAGGACAGGGTACAGGGTTAATGAAGGCCAGACTGTGTGTGAGATGAGGAGGACAGTGTACAGGGTTAATGAAAGCCAGACTGTGAGAGATGGGGACAGGGTACAGGGTTAATGAAGGCCAGACTATGTGAGATGAGGAGGACAGGGTACAGGGTTAATGAAGGCCAGACTGTGTGAGAGATGAGGAGGACAGGGTACAGGGTTAATGAAGGCCAGACTGTGTGAGAGATGAGGAGGACAGGGTACAGGGTTAATGAAAGCCAGACTGTGTGAGAGATGAGGAGGACAGGGTACAGGGTTAATGAAAGCCAGACTGTGAGAGATGAGGAGGACAGGGTACAGGGTTAATGAAGGCCAGACTATGTGAGATGAGGAGGACAGGGTACAGGGTTAATGAAGGCCAGACTGTGAGAGATGAGGAGGACAGGGTACAGGGTTAATGAAGGCCAGACTATGTGAGATGAGGAGGACAGGGTACAGGGTTAATGAAGGCCAGACTGTGAGAGATGAGGAGGACAGGGTACAGGGTTAATGAAAGCCAGACTGTGAGAGATGAGGAGGACAGGGTACAGGGTTAATGAAGGCCAGACTGTGTGAGAGATGAGGAGGACAGGGTACAGGGTTAATGAAGGCCAGACTATGTGAGAGATGAGGAGGACAGGGTACAGGGTTAATGAAGGCCAGACTGTGTGAGCTCCGTGGGGGTTCAGTGTTATTTTAACCAACATTATCCTGAACCTGCTCCAGATCCTAAGTGGCTCTCTGCCATATGACCTCTTTTCTTCCTGCGTCTCTCTGTCAACACACTACTTAGACAGGATCCCCGCTATGACAGCTGTCCTTTCAGCAAACATGGCTGGCTCAGATGGATGGAGGACAAATAAAAATGGTGTTTCTCTGTTGACCATAGTCAGGATGAATGGTTTTAGCTTCAGGCTCTAAATGCTGGGAGCAGTAGGTTTTGTGAGGCAGCCCGAGGGATCTATATTTAGCCTTGTTCTAATCTGAAATCATCTGAAGGTTTTTTTATTATCTCTGTTTTAATCTGAAAGCAGCTGAAGGCTGAAGCTTCTCTGAACCCATGTAGACCCACAACCATACACAGGATATGAGCTCATCGGTGTATGAATCAGAGTGACAGAAAAGTACCACAGTGTTCTTCTCTTCCCCTCCTCTACTCCTCCCCCTTCTTTCTTCTACTCCTCCCCCTTCCTTTCTTCTACGCCTCCTCTCCTGCCTTCTATCATTTATTTCACTCCTGATCGTGTTGGAGTGCTCTAATATTGACCTAATGGGAGAGGCCTTAGGCAGGGCCCAGCGGCCCACAGTACAGGGACTACATACTGACTGCAGGTCATTGTTAGCGGTTTCATTTAGAATGATCGATTAGGCCCTTAGCTGACTCCGTGGCCAAAGGTTAAGCGTCCTGAGGCTGGGCAGACTTGACTAATGCATAGGGAAGTACCCTTTTAACACTTGTGAGACAAGAAGGATTACATCTGAACTGTCCTGGAGAACGGTAAAGATACAGATATCCCTCATATCGCCCTTAGGCTCTAGCTTCAAACACAGGCTGACTTTGGGTTGAAAAATATCCTATTCAAGCTACTCTCAGTGGTACCTTTTCTACTGAGGAATATCTATTGTCTGAGTCTCTGGGTACCTGTCATCAACTCTCTATTCTCCCCAGGGAGTTCAGCTCCCCTCAGCTTTACTACAATGAGCAGCTTTTAATTTCTACACAGACAGTCAGTCAGACGGCTGAGATGCAGACAAATGAGACCTGTGCCAAGACGGCCTGTCAAGAAATAAAAAAATAGAAGCACGTATGTTGAATGGGATGAAGCCCCCTCACAGGAGGACATTTATATCCCGCTGCAGTCTGTGCAGGGGAGTATGTGCATGCATATGCATCAGGTTTTACAATAGTGTTGAAGATTTAGGGGAAAGGATGAAGGCGCTTAGACGAGCACAGCAGATACCAGTGTATTTGTTTACTGTGGTCCCTGCCCTCCAAAGACTGCATGTGTGTGTGTATCCATATGTAACCTAACATAGAAGCCGAAAAAAGACGCCTGAGCAGAGGACACAGAAGTTATCTTGACAATACTGTATCCCTGAAAACCAGAAATATCCACTTTCTGCCAACCCCTCAGAGTGATCTGTATGTGACCTGTAGTTGGAGCTGCGTTGGTGGGGAGCAACTCACTGTCTGACTGGAACAGAGACAGAGCGATAGAGAGAAGGATGGGCCCAGAGAGAGAGGGAGAGAAAGAAAGAAAGAATGACTGGCCCATGTCAGAGAAAGGACTCACTCTGGTGCCTTATTGATTTTCTCTCTCTCTCCCTCTCTCCCTCTCTTCCATCTATCCATCCATCCACCGCTCGCTCTCTCAGTTAGACCTGAGATGAGCATGCTCCCCACAGACCAGCCACAAGGCTGCAGTCAGTCAGTCAGTCAGTCTGGTGTTTCTCTGTCCATCTCCAGCTCGGCTCGGCAGTAAAAGGCGTAGATTTCTCCCGGGGCTTCAGTTACAGGGAGGAAGACAAAACGTGGTGTTACTGGATACAAGTGAAATCAAATCTGTTTGACTTGCCTTTGGGCAACAATATATTTTCCACAGCAACAGAGAATGTCAGAATTGACTGAGGGAAATGTAATTATACAAAGCCCAACATATAGATGTATAGGTATTTTGGTGCTTTATAAGTAGCCTGTATGCTATTTTTTACAAGGAGCAGCATATTAGCATTAGTAATTAACATATACTGCTAAGTTTCAACAATATATCATGTGTCAGTGTTAATGTTTTCATTTGGGTTTAATCAGTGACTTAGGGTGTATGCTGCTCTGGTGTGTACTTAGGCCTCTGTCTGTCTGTCTGTCTCTTAGCTCTATTCACACACTCAGAGCAGTGATGTATGGTGTTTGAGTCATATGTGCAGCAATGTGTGGGGTTTGAGTCATACGGGCATCAGTGTCATACGGGCATCAGTGTATGTGGTTTGAGTCATATGGGCAGCCGTGTATGTGGTTTGAGTCATATGGGCAGCCATGTATGTGGTTTGAGTCATATGGGCAGCCGTGTATGTGGTTTGAGTCATAAGGGGGCAGCCGTGTATGTGGTTTGAGTCATAAGGGGGCAGCGGTGTATGGGGTTTGAGTCATATGGGCAGCCGTGAATGGGGTTTGAGTCATATGGGCAGCCGTGTGTGGGGTTTGAGTCATATGGGCAGCCGTGTATGGGGTTTGAGTCATAAGGGGGCAGCGGTGTATGGGGTTTGAGTCATAAGGGGGCAGCGGTGTATGGGGTTTGAGTCATATGGGCAGCTGCGTATGGGGTTTGAGTCATATGGGCAGCGGTGTATGGGGTTTGAGTCGTATGGGCAGCGGTGTATGGGGTTTGAGTCATATGGGCAGCGGTGTATGGGGTTTGAGTCATACGGGCAGCCGTGTATGGTAGAGTGCCTCATACAGTATAGTTACCACCTCTGTCAGAGTATGTGTGGCAGTGTCCTGGTGTGTGTAGCAGAGTCGGGGAGCGCAGGCCGTCTGAAGCAGCTGTCAGATGTCCAACCAACATTCCCTCAGCACATCAAAGGCCTTCGGGCGTTGACACACTGCCTGCCTTTGAGTTGGCGTGTATCTGAGTCAATGAAAAACGAGCAGAGGAAGAGCGAGGTGAGAAAACAATGGCCTTAAACAAACCTGGAATTAGGAGTTAGGACTCCACAGCAGCTGTTTGTCCCAGCAGTGGGACAGATGTAAGATCCACCTCAGGTTTTATTGCACTGGGGTGTGTGTGTAGTATAGGGTAACTGAGGATAGGGTGTGGTAGTGTAGGGTAACTGAGGATAGGATAGGGTATGGTAGTGTAGGGTAACCGAGGAAAGGATAGGGTATGGTAGGGTAACTGAGGATAGGGTGTGGTAGTGTAGGGTAACTGAGGATAGGATATGGTATGGTAGGGTAACTGAGGGTAGGGTATGGTAGTGTAGGGTAACTGAGGATAGGATAGGGTATGGTAGGGTAACTGAGGGTAGGGTATGGTAGTGTAGGGTAACTGAGGATAGGATAGGGTATGGTAGGGTAACTGAGGGTAAGGTATGGTAGTGTAGGGTAACCGAGGATAGGGTGGGGTAGTGTAGGGTAACTGAGGATAGGATAGGGTGGGGTAGTGTAGGGTAACTGAGGGTAGGGTATGGTAGTGTAGGGTAACTGAGGGTAGGGTATGGTAGTGTAGGGTAACTGAGGATAGGATAGGGTATGGTAGGGTAACTGAGGGTAGGGTGTGGTAGTGTAGGGTAACTGAGGATAGAATAGGGTATGGTAGGGTAACTGAGAGTAGGGTATGGTAGTGTAGGGTAACCGAGGATAGGGTGGGGTAGTGTAGGGTAACTGAGGATAGGATAGGGTGTGGTAGTGTAGGGTAACTGAGGGTAGGGTGTGTGTGTAGTGTAGGGTAACTGAGAATAGGGTATGGTAGTGTAGGGTAACTGAGGGTAGGGTATGTGTGTAGTGTAGGGTAACTGATAAGGTTAGGGTATGGTAGTATAGGGTAATTGAGGGTAGGGTATGGTAGTGTAGGGTAATTGAGGGTAGGGTATGGTAGTATAGGGTAACTGAAAGTAGGGTATGGTAGTGTAGTGTAGCTGAGGATAGGGCATGATAGTGTAGGGTAGCTGATTTGTATTGTAGTGTGTGGTAGTGTAGAGTAGTGTATTGTAGTGTGGGATAATATAGAGTGGGGTAGTGTAGGGTAGGTAAGGATAAGACAGGGTAGGGTAGGGTGTGGTAGTGTAGAGTTGAGTAGTGAGGGTAGGGATAGGAGGATAGGGTAGGGTAGTGTAGGTTAGTGTATGGTAGGGTAGTGTAGCTGAGTATATGGTGTGGGGTAGTGTAGGGTAGCTAAGGATAAGGTAGGATAGTGTAGGGTAGGGTGTGGTAGTGTAGAGTTGAGTAGTGAGTGTAGGGTAGTGTAGCTGAGTATAGGTTGGTGTAGGGTAGGGTAGTGTAGTGTAGCTGAGTATATGGTAGGGTAGTGTAATGTAGCTGAGTGTAGCCAGACTGAGTGAATACAGTAGACAGAAGAAAAGGGACACATTGCAGTAGATGATCCTGGTAGATGATCCTGGTAGATCATCCTGGTAGATCATATGCACTTCACTGGACATCCTTGGTTATGTCAAATTAGGAGAGAAAGACAAGCTCTCTCTCAAGCACACACACACACACACTACAGTACTGTGCTTGACCAGAACTCTGTCACCCTAAAGATGAGTCCTTTGCTAAGTGTTTGCAGTGCAATTAAAGTCTCGGACCAATCAGGTCTGACAGACCATCTCACTCTGCTCCACAGAGAGACAGAAAGAAGAGAGAGAGACCAACCGACTGTTCTCATCTCAGTCCTTCTTTCTGTCTCTCTAGCAAACCCTCAACTCTCAAAGTGCAGGCAGGCTGGCAGACAAGCCCTCTAATTGCATGGTGCTGTGTGGATCTGAAAGCCTCTCATTCTCTCTCATCAATCTGGGCAGATGTGTGCTTATGTTCGATGTTAATGTGCTATTTCACAGGCTAACCCTGTTATATCCTGTTATTTTCCTGTTATAGCCCTGTTATATTCCTGTTATAGCCCAGTCATATTCCTGTTTTATCCCTGTAATATTCCTGTTATAGCCCAGTTATATTCCTGTTATAGCCCAGTTATATTCCTGTTATAGCCCAGTTATATTCCTGTTATAGCCCAGTCATATTCCTGTTTTATCCCTGTAATATCCCTGTTATATCCCTGTAATATCCCTGTAATATCCCTGTAATATCCCTGTTACATTCCTGTAATATCCCTGTCATAATCCTGTTATTTTTATTATAGCCTGTTATAGCCCTTTTATATTCCCGCTATATTCCTGCTATATCCCAGTTATATTCCCATTCTATTCCTGTTACATTCCTGCTATATTCCTGTTATATCCCTGTAACATCCCTGTTATAGCCCTGTTATATTCCTGTTATATATTTTTATTTATTTTTTTATTTTTACCTTTATTTAATAACTAGACAAGTTACGAACAAATTCTTATTTTCAATGATGGCCTAGGAACGTTATATCCTGTTTTATCCATGTTTTAATCCTGCCCACACTATAATCATAGATGGGACTCTTCTTCTCTCTTTCTTCTTGACCAAAATTATTGCATTATGGTTTTAAGGAGGTAGCATTGAATTGGGTACAGCCATTTCTAACTGACAGGAATCAGTCCACCTATATAAATGGTTCCTTTTCTTCCCCTCATGTTTTATTAAACTGTGGAATACAGCAGGGCAGCTGCCTTGGGCCACCTCTTTACTTAATATATACCAACAACCTTCCTTATCTGTAACTCAAGCTACTATATCTGCAGATTATACTACAATTTATACAGCAAGACAATGGGTTCAACAGGTACAGCAAGCTCTACAAGTAAATTTGGAAAATATCAGGGAGTGGGTTTGCCGGAACAAACTTGTTTTAAACACCAAGACAACCAAAGTTATGTTGGTCTGTCTGTTCCACCAGGAAAAGGCCAACACAGCATGGGATACAAGTATGGGCGGAGTACAAATTGAGGAATTGGCAGATACCAAACTACTAGGAGTGCTGCTAGACAACTGCTTATCATGGTTGTCTCAAATAACTCTATGTAAAAAATAATAATATTGAAAAGCATGATCAGAAGGATAGCAAAATATTTACCGGGAAAGATTCTTAAGCAAACAACCCAAGCATTAATTGAGAGTCAGGTAAACTACTGTTCTGTGGTCTGGGGAAATGCATCATCAAGTGAAATTAGGAGGCTGCAGATTGAACAGAACAAAGCAGCAAGGATTATTTTAGGTTGGAGATATGGTTATTCTGTTGTAGTCATCCACAATGCTCTTGGTTGGTCATCAATCCACAAGATAATTGAAAAAAACGTGCTTATTTTATTTCATAATATACACCATTTAAAACGGCCAAACTCTAATCACAACGGTATTCAGTTGGTAAGAGACAGACATTCAGTAAATACTAGGAATAGATTGTCCACATTCTGTGTTATCCAGACAGAAAAGAGAAATAGGCAAAATAACATTTAGATTTAGAGCAATAAAGACATTTTAATAATTTATCTGAGCAAACCGGAAACCTCTCAATGCATACATTTAAACAATACTTTAAAACCATTTAAATATAATACATAGGAAAGTTGTGGTGGACTATAGTAGATGAAGAATCAATCTATCTTTTCAGACTGTTAGAGTATTAATCTGGTCAATATGTCAGTGTATTATGCCTGTTTGTAACCGTGTGTTATACGTGAAAATGTGATCGTATTATAAAATGTATTTTAATATTTTTAAGGACTCTTGGAAGATTAGTCCAAATGAGATCCTAATCAAATCTAAATCAAATCAACCACATGTAGGCAGACTCTGGCTAGAGGAGGAGAGAAGGGAATGGAAGGTGATGAGAAGTGGAGGAGTGGAAGAGTGTGATCCGTCACTTCCTGTCGAGGTCTTGATGGAACCCGTCTGGCTGCCAGTCCTCCTGCCCCCTCCTACCCGCTCTTTATCTCTCTCTCCTTTCTCTCCTCCCCCTCTCCTCTGCCACCATAATGATGATTGATTGATCTCACACAGCGGAAATGACTTTTTAACACCCACACTTTTGGGGGGTGCTGGGTTGGGGGGTTACGTATGGCATTAGTGTGTGTTACACTGGGGCTGTGTTTGTGTGTGTGTGTAGGTATTGATCTGATTTGGGATCAGAGTACAGGACCACAGACTCATAAAGCCCATTCTAGGAGTCTCTGGACAACTCTGATAACCCCCAAAATGCAGCTCACCTGCAAATGACTATTTTTACAGTTTTCCAGCCATATTACGTTATATTTTGGATGGCAATAAAAACAGATACGAACATGTGTGTATGTCTGTGGTGCTGGGGACGTACTATCGGCATACGCCTGTGTGTTTGCATTGCACAGTGTGGTGTGGTATGCATATGGGTGGAGGGTGTGTGTGGTGTGCATATGGTGGAGGGTGCGTGTGGTATACATATGGGTGGAGGGTGTGTGTGCGTGTGGTATACATATGGGTGGAGGGTGTGTGTGGTATACATATGGGTGGAGGGTGTGTGTGGTATACATATGGGTGGAGGGTGTGTGTGGTATACATATGGGTGGAGGGTGTGTGTGGTATACATATGGGTGGAGGGTGTGTGTGGTATACATATGGGTGGAGGGTGTGTGTGGTATACATATGGGTGGAGGGTGTGTGTGGTATACATATGGGTGGAGGGTGTGTGTGGTATACATATGGGTGGAGGGTGTGTGTGGTATACATATGGGTGGAGGGTGTGTGCTGTAAAAGGGAACTCACACAGTGCTAATTAAAAGGCCTTCTGTAGGACAGAACCATTCATCTTACCGATGGCCCAGAGCTGTCACTAACCCACATCCCTTCACAGCACAGCCCTCCCTGTGGGGGAATGTACTGCTGCTGCTGGGGGAGCACAGAACACATTGGTGTGTGTGTGTGTCTGTGTGCGTGTGTGCGCTTACACATGCGTGTGTGCCCATCACGGCAAGATATGTATTTAGATCCAATAAAATGTATTTTTAAATGCCTTGCTTTAAAGTATTGAAAACTGTGATATTTTCTCCTCTCCCGCTCTTCGCCCTGATTAAAATATGCCCCCACCGATCTGCATCTGCTCCCCTAAAGGTCACAAGAGCCCCTGTTTCCCCTGGGTGAACCCGTAGCATGGACCTCTGACCCCTGTTTCCCCTGCCTCTTCCTGCCCCCTGCTCCCTGAGTGAACCCATAGCATGGACCTCTGACCCCTGTTTCCCCTGCCTCTTCCTGCCCCCTGCTCCCTGGGTGAACCCGTA